>NC_066511.1:3696175-3758675 GCF_024679095.1 Eriocheir sinensis | reverse complement strand
GAACTTACATTAGCTGAACTCACACTGTTTTGAATATAGAACGAACTTACATTAGCTGAACTCACACTGTTTTGTATATTGAACGAACTTACATTAGCTGAACTCACCCTGTTTTGAATATAGAACGAACTCATTAGCTGAACTCACACTGTTTTGTATATAGAACGAACTTACATTAGCTGAACTCACACTGTTTTGTATATAGAACGAACTTACATTAGCTGAACTCACACTGTTTTGTATATAGAACGAACTTACATTAGCTGAACTCACCCTGTTTTGAATATAGAACGAACTCATTAGCTGAACCCACACTGTTTTGTATATAGAACGAACTTACATTAGCTGAACTCACCCTGTTTTGAATATAGAACGAACTCATTAGCTGAACCCACACTGTTTTGTATATAGAACGAACTTACATTAGCTGAACTCACCCTGTTTTGAATATAGAACGAACTTACATTAGCTGAACTCACACTGTTTTGAATATAGAACGAACTTACATTAGCCGAACTCACACTGTTTTGAATATAGAACGAACTTACATTAGCTGAACCCACACTCCTGGAAGAAGTTAAAATTTTCTAAAGGCTACAATAAAATATGACCGATGAAGATACGGCACGTCACAATGAACAAACTCACTGTCTTCTCTGTAAATACGGATTTTAAAAGGTAAAGGAGTAAAACATCATGACCATGAAAAATCAGGAAACAATTACACTGGAGCTTATTGTAATAGATGCAACCTTCAAATAAAAAATCACAAATTGCAGCTCACTCTCATTGCACATAATGCGGATTACGACATGTCGTTAATCCCGCGTGAATTAACGCTACCTGACTTGAAAATCAAACTAATACCAAAACATTCAGTTCACAAATACCATGAAGTCATCATAAATGACTTGAGATTTATTGACTCGTATGTCTTTATGTCTGGTTCATATATATATATATATATATATATATATATATATATATATATATATATAATAGTCGCGATAATCTGCACTTGAAATGTTATATGGATTTTTAAAACCAATAGAGGAATAGACAGTGTATAGCTGAAGAGTACGGTAAACTATTCCATTGTTTCCCCTGAAATAAGAAAACGTGTCGCAGTGTAATCACAGAAAGCCATGCTTTGAAAATTATAGAAATGTATTTATGTCTTTAGATGAATCTGTTTTACATCCTTATTAAACTTAAAATGAATTCGTCATATAAATTATTTCGGGATTGTGTATTGGTGGTGAAAGAGTAACACCTGCTCATTTGACCACTTGACTGTGACGTCACTTGTAAACAACACCTCAGCTGGGAGGGACAGGTGTGCTTGCCGCCGCGGAGCGTGGGAATGTCTGGCCATAAGGTGAGCTGCAGCCTTGTTTTATGTTGTCAAACCTTATCGATGAGCAGGAAGGTCGGTAAGGAGTTTTTTGCATGGTGCTGTGAACAAAATGAGGAAGTAAAAATACCGTAGGCTGGGTGGTGGAGAAAGTGATATGCAAACAGATGTGAAGTAACTTTGCCGATATTTCGACTTGACTTAGTCTTTATTTATTTTACCATTGGTATCTGAATGATTCTTTTTGGTTAAGATTCGTTTTAGTACCGTGTGAGTATTTCATTACCTACCTTATGAGACATCACTAGCTCTTCATATATCTCTTCTACAAACGTTCAACATTCATGGTAACGCTTTCAAAATCCAATTCAAGGACTATTTATTGTTGAAAATAGGGAATAATATCTACGAAAGCGCAGCCTCCTCTGGCGGCGGCCGCGGCGGCGGTGCAGCCGGTGTTCCTAGAAATACCTCCTCGCAGAAATAAGTCGCATATACCAGTGGGGTGGCGCAGCCCCCCCTGGTTAGAAGGGGGGTCGAGGGGGGCGAAGCCCCTCCGGTTAGCAGGTCGTAAAATTCGGTTGGAGTAGTTTAAATATGCTCTCCCACCCTAAACCCTCTGCGAGCTATTTTGCGGCTGCGCAGAGGAGGCTACGCTTTCGTGAATATTATTCCCTATTTTCAACAATAAATAGTCCTTGAACTGGATTTTGAAAGCGTTTCCAGGATTGTTGAAAGTTTGTAGAAAAGATATATGAAGAGCTGGTGATGTTTCATAAGGTAGGTAATGAAATACTGGCACGGTACTAAAACGAATCTTTACCCTTTTTAATACATTTTTAGCACTGGGTAAAGATTGGTATTGTTAATTAACACGCTGATATCTCGTTTTCTACCTAAGCAACTGCTCTTGTTATCAGATGTCTTCTATTACCCTTCAAACCTCTCGGAAAACCATAGGAAAGAATGGAGATAACAAAATACGTGTGAAACCATTAATTTTATGGGAACCCGCCCAGCATCGGGCGGCGGAGCAGCATACAGCGTTCCACAGCAATCAAAATCCGCGGCTCATCGCAGCTAAAATACAAGGGTGTTCACGCTTTCTTATAATGAGGAGGCGGGGGGGGGGGGGGTGCTCGCTCCCCCTTAAGGTTACTAATAGACAGGTAAAGATATTATCTAACTACCTATCCAGGGGGCTTCGCCTCCCTCGACTCTGTATTTTCACATTTTGTTGCATTGTACTTTTTATTCTCCCGCGGCCGTGCGGGTTTGCACACTAATTTGCATCACTCACTTGCTTTGATCTGTAAATTCCTTTCTACGGTTTTCCAAGTGTTTTGAAGATTAGTAGAAGACAAATGACAATACAAAAGTACTCTGTAAGGGAGAAGCGAGATAGGTCCGCGTTAATATAATCAATCTTAACCATGGATCAACATATGATCTTTCAGTACATATATATGTAGCTTTTACTGTATAGATAAAGATTATGGCTATGATTTTTCCCAGCTGCCACGTTAAATCGCTGTCTGCACTGGTGAAACAAAAAGTTGTATACATGGCTGCTTCAAGAGCAAAAACCGTACACAATAATGGGGCTGGCATTCGTGAATGTTACCATGTGTTCATGACTAGGTTTGTTTTTGTGAAAATATTCTGCGACCGTGTGTTCGCCCAAACAGTTATTGAATGCAATCGAATTCTTTTACAAAATCCAAAGGTATCAGGCCAGGGAGACTTGTGAGTGGATTCCCATGTGTGAGTACCTCGCTGGCAGAGGACGTGGCAACCTCGCACTTCCCGTCCCGCATCGTCGCCGCCTCAGGCCATGAGTTGAAGACGTGTCGTGATATTTTTTTTTTCCAGTGACATTGAGAAGCAATGAGTGCGGCGTAGTACACCGTGTGTGTATGTGTGTGTGTGTGTGTTTACATTGGGCCTATAGTGCTGGTAGGTTATCATCAAGCTTATCACACACACACACCAGAAACATACCATGTTCTATGAAGGAAAAGAGAGAGAGGGATGGACGGGTACCTAGGAAGGACGCGTAATGTACGTGTACCTAAATATAATATATAATATAATATAATATAAGTATAACATAATATAATTGAGTTTAATCAGCCATGGGGGGTAACGTAACAGTAGGAGAAGGTAATAAAGGGTACAACAGGCGAAAAAGTTTGGACAGCACTGATATAAGGAACGATAGCTTCCGAGGGGAAAGAGAAGAGAGCGTTTGCTAATACCACCAAACGGAAGCACACTCTAAGTCTAAGAGACGCTTCGACGAAGAGGGAAGAGGTTGACTGATAATCCCGCAGAGAGATTTGTGCCAGACTCTGTGAAATGCTTTCGAGATGTCTGAGTCAACATCAACAGCAATTTGAGGCTCTTCGATCAATTTTTCAGGGTTTCAGTGCGTTACTGTTACGGTTAGTGTGTGTGTGTGTGTGTGTGTGTGTATGAGGGGGGGGGGGAGGGGGAGGTACCTCGTGCACCCTGCTTGAGTCCGTCGGAACCATACCTGTCAAGTCTTACGTTTTTTATACACAAACTTATAGTCTCTAATGCAAAATCTTATGGCAAGACTCCACAGTAGCTTGACAGGTACGTATGACCTCCGCTCGCTGCCGTCTCTCTCTCTCTCTCTCTCTCTCTCTCTCTCTCTCTCTCTCTCTCTCTCTCTCTCTCTCTCTCTCTCTCTGTGTGTGTGTGTGTGTGCAACGTCTGAGCTAGTGTCTCTCTCTCTCTCTCTCTCTCTCTCTCTCTCTCTCTCTCTCTCTCTCTCTCTCTCTCTCTCTCTCTCTCTCTCTCTCTCTGTGTGTGTGTGTGTGTGTGTGTGTGTGTGTGTGTGTGTGTGTGCACAGACCCACACACCCACACACACGGGTGCTCTGTAGTGCAATGGCTAGCATACTCGGCTCACAATCGAGAGATCTTGGGTTCGATCCCCGGGCGGAGCGGAGATACATGGGCTGTCTCCTTACACCCGTGCCCCTGTCCACCCAGCAGTGAGTGGGTACCGGGTGTCAGGCAGGGGTTAACGGCCGTAGTATTAATCTTCCCCATTCTCTTTCCGTCCCCATCCTCATACGCGTGTCTGGGGTATGTGTAAACCGCCCCATCCCCTCCCCGTCCCCGGCGGGCCAGACAAGACAAACACGCAGGTAATAATAATGTTGGCAGCACTTTCAAACCAATAATTACAGAAAACGAGATAAATAATGCATTTTTCACACACCATTGTATTCATATACATTATATATCATAAAACAAAACAATAGCGTTGTTGATATACATGTAAATAACAGGTAACGCGGGTAAGTTAATTTATGAGATAGGTTGGTATCCATGACTGGTCACACACCTGGCCAGCCATGGGGCAGCCACATAGGGGTTGCCAACAAGGCAAGTATAGAGAAGGTATCGTCATACAGGCGGGAGGAAATCACTCGTTGGCAACTCCTATAGCCTTCACCCTTGGCCCCGCCCCATCCTCGTTGTCTGCCCAAACCAACGACTTCACACACCTCACTCCCACCCTGTTTCCTGACCCCAACATTAATTTTTACGAAAAACTGAGACCACCATCATCTTCCTGAGAAGATTCTGCATCACACTAGCATAAAATTGTAACAATAATGTAAATAGGGAATAAATATTTTCTTGCAATTATTTCCCTTCAACCCCTTTGTACTCAGCTGGTTTTCGTCGCATCACTTTTTTAAGCACAGATTCTAAATTTGCATGCTTTTCTGCTTTTGATGGTGTGTGGTATGTCCCGAGGTAAAATTATACAGAGGGTCAAAATCACCTCCGAACATAAGCCACGCCGTGAAGGTGTTCTTTCGCCTCTGCATTTGTTTACTCAAGTCAGACTCGCCGCTCAAGTGAGGTGAGCGGCGAGTCTGACTTGAGTAAACAAATACCAAGGCGAATGAACTCCGTCACGGCGTGGCTTATGTTCGGAGGTGATTTTGACCCTTTGTATATTTTTACCTCGGGACGTACCACACACCATCAAAAGCAGAAAAGGATGCAGATTTAGAATCTGTGCTTATAAAAGTGATGCGACGAAAACCAGTTGAGTACTAAGGAGTTGAAGGGAAATAAGTGCCAGAAAATATTTATTCCCTACTTCATTTAACTCTGATTTTCGTATGTGTAATTGTATATTATTTTTACAATTTTATGCTAGTGTGATGCAGAATTTTCTCAGGAAGATGATGCTGGTCTCAGTTTTTCGTAAAAATTAATGTTGGGGTCAGGAAACAGGGTGGGAGTGAGGTGTGTGAAGTCGTTGGTTTGGGCAGACAACGAGGATGGGGCGGGGCTTAATTAGGCTCGAGGAAGGGGCGGAGCTTATCGAGATGCCAGCCAATCATCGTCCAGGATGAGATGCCGTGAACATTTCTATATATTTTATTCACCGACAATTGCTTCATAGGGTATATAACAAAAAATCCACATCTTATTTTATTTTATTGTAGTAGTTTATAATATAAAAAAAACATCCGAGAGGTCCTAATAAAAAAGCTCATTTCAAAATTTGGTTCTTCACGTTCTATGAGAGTGACGATACCTCTCTATACTTGCCTTGGTTGCCAGGTCGTGTCATTGGTGGCATTTTTGTCTTAAACCAAGGTGGTCACCAAGAAATGCCCTTTTTTATGGTATATGTTAAGTGTTACTATAATAATGCCATATTTAGTCATCTATCTGCCGTCTTTTGCCATTTTTGGGGCAATTATAAAGAAATCTTCAGGAATAACTGTATGTTTACAATCAAATGGAAACACATGAGTCTTTACAAACTAAAAGAAATATATTAACTTCAGTAAAGTTTGCAATACAATATCAGTCATAGAAATATTCTGATACTTTTCATTTGATTTTCTTCTATAATAACAAATAGAACACTATTTATTCATGAAATATACGAATGGAAACTTAAAGATGTCCTGCATCGCACCCCGCGGAGTCAACACTTTTTCGACCCCATCTGCTCTCTCTCCAGGTAGTGTTAATCAACCCCAACCCCCCGGGGACGCTTAAAACTGCGGGTCACAGCCAAGGAAAAGGGATGGGATGGGAACGGGAATGGGGGAGATTAATACTACGGCTGTATGTCCCGCCTCCCGGGGTGGTAGGTCCCTGCCGCGGCGGGTAGCTACTAGCCAAAAGGTGCCGTTACAAAGGCTGAACCCGCGATCCCCAAAGTATGATTGATTGATTGATTGATAGTTTATTGTTGCAGGTAAACAACAAGGGAGAAGGGAGGAACATGCCATCCCAACCCCCAGGCAGGACAGTGTGAGATTATACAACTATTAATACACGTGTAGGTAGCACCATGAAATTAAAAAGATACAATGGTAGGAAGGAAAGCACAACAAGGGAGGGGGCAGTACCTCCCGCTGGACAATAAGACAATAAAATGTGGGGACGGAGAACATTGCCCAAGCACTAGATGGGAATGAATACAGAGATAGAGTAAATACTAGTTCTTAAAGTAAAATACTGCAGAGATCACAGCCTTGTATAGCACGGCAGTAGTTCAGGCTGCCACACACGGCATCACCACCTTGGTGCAAACTGAGGGTGTTCTTTGAGGATAGCAGGGAGGACATCATGGTTCAGGAGCCAACAAATTGTCTGGGGCAGGTCAAGGCAGTCCCGTGGCTTAAACTTAGCAATGAGAGGGCATTCCATGACATAGTGATGCAGTGTGTGGCCCCTCGGCCTGGCACAGAGCGTGCAGCAGACACCAGGGGAGTTACTAACCTCCCAGTAGTACCTATAGCCTAGCCTAAGGCGCATTGCTACCACATCCTGAGGGGCACTGTGTCGCCCATAGGGGTAAACACAGCGCTGGGAGACACTAACATAGTGGAGGCTGCTGGCGCTGCCATTGTCACAGCAGTGTCTGAGTTGGGTAGCAATGCTATCACGTGAATAATGCCTAAGTCTATTCTTAACATAGCTAAGCGTATAGTCAGTGCCAGGGTCCACTGTGTCATCCTGAAGGGCTCGTTGAGCAAGGCAGTCTGCCTTCTCATTGAGCTGGATGCCCACATGAGAGGGCACCCAGGTGAAGTGGACCGTGGCACCTGCGGCCTCAAGGGCACGGACGGCAGTCAGGCACTTAGCTACAAGATCACAGTCGGCAGGGGAGGAGGACACAAGTTCATGCAATGCAGCCTGGCTATCGACAAACAAGTAGACATTTTCGTGCAAAGCTGCTACAGTGTGGAGAGCCTCAAGGATGGCATACAGCTCAGCCCGGGTCGAGGACAGGTACCCCGGCAGCCGCCTGGTAACCTCAATGTCAGTGTACTGGGTGGGGGAAGCGTAATCCCGGATAAACACGCCACAGCCCGACCTGCTGCCATCTACGGAGCCATCACAGTACACATGGACAGCCCGAACACGGGGGTACTTGAAGAAATGTGTGAATTATGAAGAAAATGTGTCAAGTATGAAGAAAAATGAGGTGAATTACACACACACACACACACACACACACACACACACACACCGAGAGAGAGAGAGAGAGAGAGAGAGAGAGAGAGAGAGAGAGAGAGAGAGAGAGAGAGAGAGAGAGAGAGAGAGAATTTGGCGGGAGCTAGGGAGAGCAGAAGGGTGGAGAGCGGAGGGCAGGTGTGTGTCAGGTCAAGTGTTGTGGTGTGACTGATGATGTAACCTGCTTGGTCAGCTTTTTTCATACCCTGTGCTACGTCACACGGACCTCGGGGAGGATGCGCGGAATGGGACGAATTTTGAGCCGACCGTGGGTTGACCTCCCTTTATTTAGATCTTGTCTCGGGTATACAGTATGATCAGTCACGTCCTTCCTCCACCCCTTATTTTTTTTTATCACCGTAATGACTACACTTATCAGTTCCCGCTTCGAGATAGCTAGCGTATCTGTCCTCCTGGCACCTGTATCTTACTTCCTCCTGGCACTGTCTGGCATCACCTGATACCGTGAGTGGTTACTTTATCTGCTGCTGCGCCACGCGGCTCATTAAAAGAGATAAGGTGATATATTGTTTTTTTATATTGTTATGATATTAAAATGAATGATAATGATGATTTGTTATATATTATTCCGGTAGTTTAGTAAGTTGACCCGCCTTACTCGATGTTGCAGCTACCTCACCAGTATTACTATTACCATTTGTGTTTGTTATTAATATTGCTATATAGTACTACACATACTATAGTCGCTTTAATTTCATCTGACCACTAACAAGCGTGACTTTTGATAGAGGAGGTCCATGCGTAGCCTATTGCTATAGTACGTTCAAAATACCTATAGGATCCTCCTCTGGCGCCTAAGCAACGTTTCTATCGCCGCACCTTATTGGCTGACTTCCTCTCGCGGCTCTCGTGGAGGCAACAGTCACGTACACACGCTCTTGGTGATAAATGTTTTTACATTATTTACCGTAGCTTACATCTTATAGTAGATAGGCAATTTTATTTAACACCATTAACCCTTTCAGTGCGCAACGCGTCATGCCCTCCAATTTACCAGTGCACGGTCGGACAGTGGGGGGAGGGGTGGGTTTTTTTTTCACCTCCATATCTCTGTAAGCATGCATTGTAGCAGATATCCAAGCATATCATTGGAAAGGAAAAGGAAAATACTATACAACTGTTTCACGTATGGTGGTGTGGTTGCGTAGGAAGTGTGTGTGGGGGGGGGGGGGGGGCGCAAGGACAGCCCACTATATGCCGTGGACCGATCAAAGTAAAGTTTATTAGAGTATTTTCGATCACGTGATGTCTTGACTTTATTTTAGTAAACAAACTCTCCACGTGGTCTTACGTGAGACCTCCCGCTCGGACATGCCTACGGACTTCCTTAGTTTTCAGCCCCAATGAAGTACTCTTGATACCAATATTCACGTTTGGCGGTGGACAGGGCGGTATATGAACATAAATTTATCGCTTGTAAACACTGCTTTGAGAATTTCATAGTCTTATCTATCACTACACCCAAATCCTTTTCATTTTCAACTGGCCCTAACCAAACTCCTTCCGTCTCATAGCTAAAATTATTTATTTTTTTACCTATATGCATAACCTTACACTTCTGGGAGTTAGACTCCATCTGCCACCTATCTGCCCATGCTACCATCCTATCCAAGTCCCTTTGCATCCTATAATTATCCTGAGCCCCCTGTACTGTACTACCTATCTTGGTATCATCTGCAAACTTTGATATTTTACTACAAATCACTATTTCTAAATCATTAATATATACTATGAACAAAAGTGTACCCATCTACCTCATACTCCTTCCTGCTCTCCATAAACTTTTCCTCATTTACCCATGCCTCTGTAATACATACTATATCTAAATTTTCCTCAACTATATAACTAAGTAACTCATCCTTCTTGTTTCCGAGACTTCTAGCATAAGCATAAAAACATTTCAAGCCAACATTCCTGGGTGTCCTATCTCTCCTATTTAATATCCTATTTCTATCCTCTCCTGCTGGCACTGGAATACCTTTTTTAACCTTTATTCTCTCATTGCTAATCCTATCCTGTCTAAGCCTACCACCCTGATTCTGGAGTGCATTGCCATCACCCCTTACACTCTATCCTAACTGTTGTCTCCAGACATTCACTCAACACATCCACATCCTTCCCACTCAGATGCACACCATCCCTCGCATACAGCTCCCTTCACCAAAAGAACCTATCCCATTCATCCACAAAACTTGCACCAGCATCCCTGCACAAAGATCTCACCAGCTCATTCAGGTCAATGGCTCTAGACAGCCATTCCCCTACGGAGATCCCCTTGCCTACCAAGGACCGAGGTAAAACTCCTGACACTACACACCTCTTTCCACTCTCCCTAATTTTTTGTATCACCTTCCTATTCCTAGGTACTAACTCCTCAGACCCACCTGCTCTAACATCATTTTCACCTACATGCAACACTACTGCCAGACATATCTGCAATTTTCTGGTTTCTTTACCCAACCCTGACTACAACATGAACAACATGAAGGCCTACAAGAGTCTGCAGACGTACAAGTGTTTCACTAGTGGTTGTTAGGTGAAGAAAGTGTGTGTTACAGCGAGTTCTCCACTTCAGCCAGCCATTGGCTGAGGCAGGACATGTATGCATGCATGTATGCAAACATTTGCATTGGCATACATTTTGACCATCTTATTTTACTGTCTCATAAGCATAATGTTACTGTGTCATGATTCATATATACAGTTATGGAAGGTCAGGTTTGTTAAGATTATAGTAGCCTATGTTATAGTATAGGTAAAAATTATGACAAATACCTTGGGAGTTATA
The DNA here is from genome assembly GCF_024679095.1 of Eriocheir sinensis. Classification (NCBI taxonomy): domain Eukaryota; kingdom Metazoa; phylum Arthropoda; class Malacostraca; order Decapoda; family Varunidae; genus Eriocheir; species Eriocheir sinensis. The sequence goes on along the minus strand of NC_066511.1, from coordinate 3,747,978 downwards.
GATAATATGACTGCACATAATTAAGGAAAATGTAGTACATATTACCCACCCGTTCAAAATTATATAACGGTCAAAAGTGCAAAAGCAAGAGGCAGCGTCCACATTTTACGGCTTCAACATTGTTCCTGTTACGTCGAGACAATGTTGAGGCACAGCTTCGAGTAATACAGGTGGGACAACCTCAGAATGATGCAGACCAATTATCTACTATTATCAGAGCTTAGAATAGGTCATGCTTCAGAGAGAAAGGCCTTTTACAGGTTAACATTCATTCATTCATCTTTGATGTCTGCTCCTAGGAGCTCCCACCAGGGGATGGCCATGGCAGAAGAGTTTCCATCTCTCTCTATCCTGCCTGCTCAAAGTTTCTCAAGGATCTTTCACCGCTCTCCCTGACATACTCCTGCACCCTATCTCTCCATTTCACTGGAGGTCGTCCTCTAACATTCCCTCCCTCTACCTCACTCACATACACCCTCCTGGTCATCTTACTCTCCTCCATTCACTCCATGTGGCCAAACCACTTTAAAGTCTCACTTCTTCCACCACTCCACACTTCTTCCCTTCACCCACATGACACATTCCAAAACGCTTATACACACTTGCATTACTCATTCCATCCATTCTACTCACACCACATGCACTCCTCAAATAACTCATTTCCACTGCCTGCACTCTAGACCTCTGACTTTCATTCCAGGCCCATGTTTCGTTTGCATATGTGAGGGTTGGTACTACTACTGTATTTCTCAAATCCCTCTTTACCTCCATGATTACACTTCTGCCATTCATGATACGTCCCAAAGACCCTACCACCTTTCTTCCTTGCAATGCCCTTTCTCTTGTTACTTCTTCTGTACCACCATGCTTACACATAACTGATCCAAGGTACTTAAACTCATTAACCTCTTCCATTTCTTCACCATTGAAAATCATTTTGCATTCTTTTTCACATTCAATTCCCACTCTATATGGGCATACAAAATCCACAACCTCCCTTCTACTCCGCTCACACACCTTCACTTTACTCTTGTTGACATTTACTTTCAGCTTTCTCCTTTTACACACACTGTCAAAAACACTGACCAAGCTTTGTAAGTCACTTTCATTTCCTGCATTGAGCACTGTATCATCAGCAAGTAAGATTGAATTCAGCACCCACTTCCTTCCCTCAGCGTACAATTTTACTATAACTTCCCCAACTTTGCCCTTCATTTCTCTCGTAACACCGTCCATATAAATATTGAACAACCATGGTGACATGACACACCCCTGCCTCAAGCCCACTTTTATCTCAAAATGTTCACTTGTTTCTCCACTAATTTTGACACATGCGGATGCATCTTCGTAGAAAAACGTTATTGCATTAAGCAGTTTTCCTCCCACACCATATATCTTTAAAACATCCCACAATGCCAGCCAGTCGACTCCGTCATAAGCTTTTTCTAAATCCATGATGGCAGCGTATATTTTTTTCCTTTTGCTAATATTTTTTCTACTACCATCCTGATGGAAAATATCTGATCCACACATCCCCTTCCCTTCCTGAAGCCTCCTTGTTCCTCACTGATTTTCTCTTCTGTAAGTCTTTGCACCCTCTCTATTATGACTTTTCCATATACATTTCTGGGTATACTCAGGAGACTTATACCTCTATAGCTCCCACACTACCCTCTCTTGCCCTTCGCCCTTGTAAACTATGGAAAGTAGCTAATGTGACGCCGATTTTCAAAAAGGGGGAAAGGTCAGCTGCTTCAAACTATCGCCCAATTAACTTAACATCGGTTATAGGCAAGATGCTGGAGTCCATAATAGCCAGGAACATTTGGGAGCATCTAGAGAAACATAGCTTAATTCATGACTCGCAGCATGGGTTCATGAAAGGTAGGTCATGCCTCACCAATCTCTTGTCCTTCTACAATAAAGTATTTGAGATGGTAGACAGAGATGAAAATTATGATGTAATCTATCTTGATTTTAGTAAAACGTTTGACAAAGTTCTTCACCAACGACTATTGCTTAAACTACAGGCTCACGGAGTAGAGGGTAAAGTTTTTAACTGGGTCAAGGCGTGGCTTAGCAATAGGAAGCAAAGAGTGCAAATCAATGGTAAAAGATCTGACTGGGGATGTGTTATGAGTGGGGTCCCATAAGGTTCATCATTAGGTCCACTTTTGTTTATTATTTATATCAATGACTTAGATACAGGAATAAGTAGTGATGTCAGTAAGTTTGCAGATGATACCAAGATCGGTAGAATAATTGAGTCAGATCAGGACGCTAGTATTCTCCAGGATGAACTCAACAGATTGTATGACTGGGCGGATAAATGGCAGATGGAATTCAATGTAGGGAAGTGCAGTATTCTAAGTGTAGGTAGGAACAACCCCTCACATAACTATTGCTTAAATGACACTCCTATAAGCAGGTCGGGATGCGAGAGGGATTTAGGGGTCTTAGTGAGCTCTGATCTCCGTCCAAGGGCACAATGCATTCAAGCTAGAAATCGAGCAAACAGGGTACTGGGATTTATTTCAAGGAGTGTAAGTAACAGAAGTGCCGAAGTCTTCCTCAGACTATATTTAGCATTAGTTAGACCTCATGTTAGAATTGGTGCAGAGGAGGATGACTAAGATGATTCAAGGGTCAAGAAACTTGCCATACGAAGAAAGACTCAAACAGTTAACCCGGTAGCAGCGGGGATCATGTTTCTTAATGGTCCCTCTAAGCGAGAAAAATGAGAAAAAATCACCCCTCACATAAACCATTTCATAATACATATCAAAGCATTTGTGATCAGATTATGTATCATCTATTTTGGGGGGTTTATATCATGGCACAAATTTGGCCCGTCACTGCTACCGGGTTAAACTTGCATTCTCTAGAAAGGCGAAGGGTGCATGGAGACATGATCGAGGTTTATAAATGGATGTAAGGCTTTAATAAGGGGGTATTCACAAGGTTTTGTTGGTAAGAGAACTGGGTAGGACACATATTAATGGGTTTAAACTGGATAAATTCAGATTCAACAGGGACATAGGCAAAAATTGGTTTACTAACAGAGAGGTGGATGAGTGGAATAGGCTTAGCAGTCATGTGGTGAGTGCCAATGCAATTGTCACATTCAAAAATAGATTAGATAAATTCATGGACAGTGATATTAGGTGGGGTTAGATTCATGGGAGCTTAGGGTCAAAGGAGCTGCCTCGTACAGGCCTAACGGCCTCTTGTAGACTCCTATGTTTTTATGTTCTTAATGATTGCTTTTGTCCAGTCTGCTGGCACCCTCCTCCCCCCTCCCATGCCACTTCGCATATCTTGACCATCCATTTAGTAACTACATCTCCTCCACACTTCAACATTTCTGCTGTAATTCTATCAATTCCTGTTGCCTTTCCATTTTTTTAATCTTTTTATTGCTTGATTTAGTTAGACTTTCTTCTTTATATACTCCTCTTCTACCTCCAGTTAAAATTACTGCTGTTACAACCGCTGAACGTCCATCTTCAAAATTCATTAAGTTTTTTATCTCTCTTTCACAGCTTCCTCGTCTTTCAACATCTTTCCATTCTCATCCATAACCTCATTTATTTTACTTGGGGAGATATTTTCTGCATTTCTTTTGTTCTATACTTCTTTCCAATATGATTTTCTGTTTCCTTTATATTTTTCACTTTTTCCAAATTCTTCATCAACTCTCTTCTTACTTTCTTTTATTTCTTGTTTTAATTTCATTTTGCATTCTCTATATTACAGGTTAACCTCAATCAAAATTCCTTAAACTTTTTTTATCTCAGCCTGCCTGTTATCTAGGCATAGGTTTAGGTTTTATAAACAACCATTGCTTTAGGACTATAAAGTTGGTGAAAAGCAATGGGTGCTTGTCCATTGTATGTCCAGCTATGATTCCATGCAGTTCTCTGTATGCCACACCATAATTAACATTTACACTATAACCACATATTACTAGTTTATATCGCATGAAAATACATATTATATTAGAACATAATCCTTTTAAACCTAAGGTTACCTAATTTATCCTAACATAAACAGTTTAGTGCTGAATTTCTATGAGTATATGGTGAAATGTAGATATGATTTGGCTCACAGGAAGTTCTGAAGTCAGAGCTGAATTTATACAGGACCATGGCTTGCTAGATCACAGTACAGTCTGTTAATACGTGTGCTGAGGACATTGATATCTTGGAAAATTTCACGTACCTTGGTAGTGCAGGGCAGAAAAACAGCAGGTCTCATCAAGAAGTCTTACAGCAGACTGCCTTGGCCTACAGTGTCATGGACTCTGTGTATAAGGGCAAATATCTGTATCTTCAAGTTGCTTGTGTTCCATGTCTCTACAGCTGTGAGACATGGACACTGAATAGTGACTTGAAGAGGTGGAGTGATGCCTTTGGTAAAAAGTGCCTATGCAGAATCATGGGATATCATTGAAATGACTTTGTCAAACAGCAATTACTCCCTAAGACTGATTCGAGGCCTATTACCTGCATAGTTTATGAATGCCAACTCTGGCTAAACGGGCATGTGGCATGCTCCTCAGAAGTTTTTAGTGTTTACGGTCCCCACTTGAGTCTCAATGCCTAAGATTTGTATGATAAGGTTATTAGTCTTTCATGTGATCTCATTTTCAATACTTATTTTTATACATATGAATTTATGGAATTATAGTGATAAATATTGATGGCTGTGAAACATGTATCTTGGGGGACTTTGACTTGCAAAATTACTATATTATAATATTACTGATTATATATATTTTATGTTTTATAAATATATAAATAAAATATAGAGAGACAGGCAATCCCTCTCCACTCTCCATGGACAAGCCAAGGACCTCTCACAATATATCAGTGTGTGAGCTTCCCCAGTCGGGTCTCAATACCCAAGATTTGTACGGTGTTGAGGTTACTTATACTGGTAATCTCACTTTCAGTACTTTATTTTTTACATATTGAGTTAATTCACTATTTAAATGTGTCAACATTGATGGCTGTGAAACAAGAACTTTAGGGAAATGAACTGCAATATTACTGTATTATAATTTTCCTGATTTTAATTTACCATTTTTTTTAACATTGAAGATGATAAACTGTTATGTACACTTAACCACTTTACACACACACACACACACACACACAGTACCTATTTTTAAGGGAGGAAAGAGAGAGGACCATTAAATTATAGACCAGTATCACTCACTAGTGTGGTTGCGAAGATATGCGAGAGGCTGCTTAAAAACAAGTGGTCGGATTTCTTAGAAAGTGAGAAAATTATCTCGGATTGCCAGTTTGGATTCAGGAGAGGGAGATCTTGTGTCACCAACTTGTGTTATTACTCAAGGGTGACAGATTTAATACAAGAGAGAGAAGGCTGCGGGGATGGAGTGTACCTGGATTTGAAAAAGGCATTCAACAAAGTACCGCACAGAAGACTAATTTGGAAAATTAAGAATAGGGGTGGAGTGGGTGATGGGCTGATTAAGTGGCTGGAGGACTTCCTAACTAGCAGGGAAATGAGGACGATAATCAGGGACAAGGTTTTCAACTGGTGCCTGTGATGAATGGGGTCCCACAAGGTTCGGTGTTGGCGCCAATAATGTTTGCTGTTTATATAAATGATATGGTGGATGGAGTGACCAGCTAAGTGAGTTTGTTTGCAGATGATGCAAAGCTATTGAGACGAGTCAATGATGTGAAAGGCTGTGAGGCATTGCAGAGGGACCTGGATAAAATATGGGAGTGGATTTGTACATGGCAGATGGAGTTCAACCTTGGGAAATGTAAAAAAATAGAGTTTGGAAGGAGTGGAAGATGATGTGAATATGATTATAAGATGGGAAGTGAGATAATATGCAGAGGAGTGGAAGAAAAAAGATTTGGGAGCGACTGTCTCAGAGAACACATCACCGGACAAACAGGACAAACTATGAATTTGCTGAGGAACGTAAGGACGGTATTTGTGTATTTGGACGAGGAGATGATGAAGAAAATAATAGTTACAACGATAAGGCCAAGGTTGGAGTATGCAGCAGTGGTCTGGTCTCCTCACGTAAAGAAGAACATAAGAAAGCTGGAAAGAGTGCAGAAAGTGGCAACTAAGATGGTACTGGAACTTAAAGATCGGACTTATGAGGAGAGACTCAATAGCATGGGGCTCACAACCCTGGAGAGAAGAAGAGAAAGAGGAGACCTGATAGTGGTGTACAGGGTGGTGAGTGGAGCGGAACATTTGGACAGAGAGGACCTGTGTGTGTGGAACGAGAGGACATGGAAAGAAGTTGAGGGTGACCACGTGTAGGTGAGATGTGAAAAAGTTTAGCTTCCCAAACAGAAGCATTGAGCTATGGAATAGGCTGGAGGAGGAGGTGGTTTGTGCAAGAAACATTCATGATTTTAAGGAAAAGTTGGACAAGAGCGGATATGGAGACAGGACAGCGTGAGCGTAGCTCTTTTCCAGTATGTCACAACTAGGTAAATACAACTAGGTAAATACACACACAGGGTCAAAAGGAGAAAACAGGAATCAAGCTATTATAAAAGCAAACCGATACATAGTCACGACATATTTGTCTGTCAATCATCTGTCTGGCCACAGCCATTATATAATCACCAGGCAGAATGTTATTTAGCACTCCACTGTTTTCTGTGATGTATTTGTCGCTTGTCCTGCCACCCCAAGCCTCTAGAAATGAATGAGACATTTCTTTGAGGAGATACTCCAATTAAAAATTTGAGAGTGTTGTGGTGCTTTTATAAGGACCATGTTTTGGCCTGTGGCAGCAAATTTGTTGAGCGATTAACAAATATTTCAAAGCAGTCCAGAATCACTGTAATCTTTATTTATTATTATTATTATTATGGTGAAGTTTCATCAGCTTCAAAATCATCTGCTGAAAGGGCATTAGCATAGTCCTACCACTTGCAGTGATACAGCTCTCAATGAAGGTGACTGTTCCATCAAGTCACTGTAGCAGTGCAGTCCAGTGTAGAATATCACACACTTATCTTTAAAAAGTTTTCATTTAACTCCATCCAATTCTTTTCCTTTCAGTTAACTTTTTCCACAGTTTCCTGATTGAACTCATCCTGCAAAACCTCAATCATGTTTGAAGTGAGCTCTGTGTGCGATGCATTTGATGTGGTGAGTTGAGTCGAGGCAGGACCTTTAGCCACTCCAAGGCAGGCAGGGGCACTCGGCACATCATGGTGGGCATGGGCAGAGGGACTAGTCTCACTAAAGCAGGCAGGGGTAAGGACAGCCAGCACACTAGAGAAGGCAGCAGGGGCAGAGGCAGATGCTTCAACAGGGCAGGCAGGGGCACTCAGTACATATGGGTGGGCAGGGGCACCGGCAGAGGCACATGGTCTTACTAAGGCAGGCAGGGGTAGGGACAGTCAACACACTAGAGCCAGATGAGGCAGAGGCAGAAGCTTCACCAAGGCAGGCAGGGACATGCAGCACATCAGGGTGGACAGGGGTATGGAGTATAGGGACATTCAGCACACTTGAGGCAGCAGGGACAGAAAACTTCATCCAGACCTATCACCTGTGTACCTGGGATAACATATATAGTTAAGATGGCCATCCCCAACAACCCCACACGTACCATGGTGGCCTCTCTCTACACTTATCATGATAGTCCTCCCAAACAGCCCCACACATACCATGACTGACCCCCCTCAGGTGACCCTTCACTTTCACGACAACCCTCCCTAAAGTGTATACACTTACATGACAGCCCCACACTTACTCTTACGCTGAACCACACAAGTTTGTTCACAAACACGTGTGCCTTTATATTATCATTAAAAAGCATGTATTTTCACTCTTTGGCCATATTATGAAGGCATATGTACTATTTTGAAGTGGCAGGGCTAAACTAACTGGCACACATTCAACCCTTTTATTTTCAAATCAGAACAGTAATGCATTCCAACTAAAGACGTTGGCCCAAAGAAAATTAACTACCCCAAAACTTTGGTGAAGTACTAATATATATCACTTATAAGGTTGCCCCCCTTCCATAAGATTTAAAAAAAAAAGGCAGTACCAAAGTTCTTGCTTACTTAGATGCAGCAGGCCCTCTGCAGCATGGTAGCCTGGAGACTGTCTTTTTCACTTCAATGCCCGCTCATATTGAACCATGGATTCCATTGTTTGAGGCTCATTTGATACAAACTTTGAATGTCCAAGGTTCAAGGTGGGAGCCAAGTCAGGATTGTTCTTGTCAAACAATGCTGCGGGAGCACCTGCAATAAGGAACCAAAAACACTATGGTTACCAGAAGTTGAGAAATATATATTTTATGAGGAAAATAAATTGTGAAAGAATATCTTTTAGGATGATATAGCTTATATACATAATAAAATCTGAACTGAACAGATCATTAGATAACTAATGTCACAGTACAATAGCAACATCTAACTATCTTAACCATACTATGAGCCTTTTATTAAACCCCTCAGAAAGAAATATGCAGCATTCAGTAATGAGAATATGATATTATACCTAAAAGAAATATTACTGCATAAAAACAATAACAATCTATGAAATACTTTTAATGATTAGACTGAAAAAGTGAACTTGGTAAGGTAAAGCTAAGGGTATTATTCCAGAAGTATGCCCATTTCACTGCAAAGGACATTGTTGTTCTGTATGAAGTACTTTGTGCACATACAATACAATGCCTTATTGCTTTGCCGTCACAAATCTCTTGTTATTGGGTTAATAATCATCTATTAGGAATATTTTGAGTTCTTTATTTCTGTTTATTGATTTTTTTTCAATGGGACAAAGGTCTGGTTAGGTTAGATTTATTGAAGATGGGTCAGGTCTGTTTAGGTTAGATTTGATTTGTCAATGATTTTGAAGTGGCAGCTTTAGCCGACCCTGGTTTTGAGGCTGAAATGCATATTTTTCCTCATTTCTGCTTAGTGTAAGAACAAAACATTTATTTTTGGTGAAATTTGATATTTTTACTTTTTTATTTGCATTAAAAAAAAATACTATGGGGAAGGGGGGGGATGAACAACAACAACAACAACAAAAAAAAAAAAAACAGTAGCTTGCAAGAGATTGGCTGACCAGATAATCCAAAATGCATAAAACTAAGCAGAAAAAAATGGTTTCATCCGTCAGTGCGGGACGGGTGTACTTCCGTAATTTTGCGAAGCTAACGCCTTTTCCATTTACTGTTAATCACCATTGAGGCATTGACACACTATAAATCTATCCTACATAAAAAATAAAAAAATCTATGTGGTTATATTAACAAAAATGACGAGGAAGTCCCTAAACAAGTAGATACATGCACAAGCGCGCTCGTCCTTGTTCGGGGTTTGGTGACTATCCGTTCCTTAAAATACGGAATCGTTCCGTATTGGAGAATGAAATGGTGCGTTCCGTTTTGAACCAATACGGAACGCTATTTGTTCCGTATATGTCTGTCTGAATGGGCAAGCAGATGAAATTAAGCATTTTAAAGCTGTAGTATGGCATTTTCCGGTTAATCTATAAAAAACCGTCCGTAAAATTATTTGTTTGTCAAGGGTCGTCCTGAAATACGTGTACAGTACGCGACCACCCTTCCGCCCGCCTCCACAAGCAAAAGGCAACGAGCCAACGGTCTGTCAAGGCAGGGCAGGCTACAGAAATTTTAGGGTTGCCACCCGTCCCCTAAAATACAGATTCTTTCCGAGTGAGATGTTCCGTATTTTTCTGGTCTCAAGGTGGCAACCCTAGTTCGGGGCTTAAAGTAAAGTTTACGAAGTAAACAATAATTACCTGTTATTAAGTGCCTTCCGCACGGAGAACACCCCTTGCGGAACCCATACTGGCGATCAGATAGAAGGTTAAGGATTGATTCAAAAGCTTTAGATAGACAAGAAAGTAAAGCTATATGACGGTAGTTTGAGGGATTGCAACGGTCACCCTTCTTAGGCACAGGCTGTATGAAGGCATATACTTCCAGCAGGAAGAAAAGGTAGATGTTGACAGGCAGAGGCGAAAGAGATTGACCAGGCAGGGTGTCAGCACGGAAGCACAGTTTTTAAGGACATTAGAAGGCACTTCATCAGGTCCATAAGCCTTCTGAGAATTGGGACCAGATAGGGCATAGAAAACATCATTCTTAAGAATCTTAATAACAGGCATAAAGGAGTCAGAGGGGGGATGAGTAGGAGGAATATGCCCAGAATCGTCCAGAGTGGAGTTTTTAGAGAAAGTTTGAGAGAAGAGTTCAGCCTTAGAGATAGATGAGACCAAATAAATACTTGCTTATTGACCTCAGTCCTCTAATTTTTCGTTCATCTCATGGTTTCTTAATTTCCTGTCATTCTTTTACTTATCAAAACCTGCTGAAACTATATGATGAAGCAAGCAAACGTTCATGTTGTGCACAACACCGCTCGGAAGTAGAACGCGATATGTTTAGGTAAATCTTTCCGTGTTTCGCTTACATCGCGTTTTATCTGTAATGTGGTTTTACCATCATGTTCATGAGACTCTTCTTTATTGAATGCAATGGTTTATATCAGCATTGACTCAATCATTTCTGCAAATATCAGTTATATGTAAAAGTTATATAAACATTTAGGACCCGTTCTTCATTTATACTCGTCGTTATTTCATTACTTTTTGTTTTACTGAGTTGTGACAAGCATATTTAGGATCTCCAATCACTGCTGCGTTTAATGGTGTTAAGTAAAATTGTCTATCTTGTATAAGATGTGAGCCACGGTAAATAATATGAAAAACATTTATCAGCAAGAGCATGTGTGCGTGATTGTCGCCTCCACGAGAGCCGGGAGAGGAAACCAACCAATCAGGTCGTGAGCTGAGAGAGGCCAGCCAATCAGGTGCGACGTTCCAAGCGCTGTTTAGGCAGCAGCAGATCGGAGCACTTACTTAGAACCAGAAGTGGGCGCGGTTCTGAAAAATCAGTAGTGCGGTTGCGGTAGTGCGGTACTTTTTCCGGAGTAGTGGGGTTGCGGTCCCATTTTTTTCTTTCCTAGTGCGGTACGCGGTGTGCGGTACTGTGGTAGCGGTAGTCACTAGTTAATATAAAAAAAAAATACTTCAGTGCCTATCCTGGCTATCCATTGACTAACTAATAACTTGAGATACAAAAAAAAATAAAAAATAAAGGAGAACTGGGGGAGGGAGAGAGGGAGGTAAGGAGGAGGAAGGGGGAGGGGGGCAGGGGAGTAGAGGCAAGGCCATCTTGAGGGGAGGCCTCTTCACTCCCTCAGTGACGTCAGTTGGGTAGGGATAGCGGTCAGGTCAGCCTGGGCTGCTGTCAGGCCTCAACCTCACTGTTTTCCTCCTGTTGTTTGTTTGTTTATTAGTATTATTACTTGTTTTAACATACATAATGAAAAGGTAACTGACTGCAAATAAACTGTTAGTTAACTATTATTGTATAGGAATATGCTGAACAAATAATTTATTCATTAAGTATCCATAATAGTGATTATGATGCATATGCATCAATTGAAACTTATCAGCGAAGTCTTAAATGTTAAAGAACATAATGTCAAGACATATGAGCTTCTTGATGGGTCAAGGAACACACACACACACACACACACACACACACACACACACACACACACACACACGCACACAGTATTACGGTACAGCATAATTCGTGTGTAACACACACACACACACACACCAACCACACCGTATAATGGTACAGTACAATTCGTGTGTAACACACACACACACACACACACACACACACACACACACACACACACAGTATAACTGTATAATGATATGTATACCTGGCCACGAAGCAACGCTTTGCCGTTTAATGAAACCGGTTGTAATATTCATATCATATCATTTATATATAGATACCATATATATCGTATGATATTCAAATTCATATATACACAATATAACACATTCATGTTCACATGAGAAATTTTTTTTTGCATCGTATATATATATATATATATATATATATATATATATATATATATATATATATATATATATATATATATATATATATATATATATATATATATATATATATATATATATATATATATATATATATATATATATATATATATATATATATATATATATATATATATATATATTCATATCTTTTACATCTATATTTATATCCATGTTTAATGTTTATATTCATAATATTGGACATGTTTCCGGTCAACATGTTTATTTCTAATTCTGTCTGTACGGATAAAATAGGCCCTAAATTCAGCTATGGTGCTACATTTTCTTCATGTAAGATAGTAAATGTGGTATAAAATATGGATTAAAGTTGATGAAAAATCACGTGACTTGGAAACGGGTGCTGATTAGTCGTGACGTCACTAGGTACGTCGGGAGGCCGCCAACTTTGTGTTTCTCCGATATTTCGTGTTGTGGTGTATGTTTCTAGTAGACGTAACCGCAGTCGTTGGTGCTTCGTTAATGTATATATATATATATATATATATATATATATATATATATATATATATATATATATATATATATATATATATATATATATATATATATATATATATATATATATATATATATATATATATATATATATATATATATATATATATATATATATATATATATATATATATATATATATATATATATATATATATATATATATATATATATATATATATATATATATATATATATATATATATATATATATATATATATATATATATATATATATATATATATATATATATACATATATATATACGTAAGATATTTATGTCTGTGCTAGTGAATCTTGCAGTAATGGACCGTATTGGCCGTGAACTGTCAACGCAGTACTTTCCATAGAACTCAAGTTATGTACTAGAGTGCGTCTGAGGCTGCCTCCAGGATACAAGGCCATGGTGTCGCCACCGCTCCAAGCCAACGCCTGCACACACTTTACTCCTACCCGATTTCCTGACTCTACTATTTGACATGGAGAAAAACTGAAATCGGGTAGGAGTGAAGTGTATGCAATCATCGGCTTGGGGTGACGGCAGCATCATGGCCGTGTATCCCTAAGACTGCATCAGACGCACTCTAGTCTATAACTTGAACTCTATGGAAAATTCAGCTTGGAGTTGAGTGGCCACATGTGGTGCTGCCTGTATAGCCAATACGGTCCATTGTCTTTAGTTTCCCCTCGGACTAATTTATCATCGTGAACTCAACTATTCTCTTTACTGTCATGTCCTCTGATTATAAAATATTGGTCTGCATTCGTTTTCTTCTTATTCATCTTCAGGCGTTGATTCTCTCTCTCTGACTTTCCAGAGCCATTGTTTTCTCTAGGTTAGGCTAAGTAAGTTTCCAAAATACTAATATGAATTCAACCTTGATTTTTCTCTATAGTTCCCCCTCGGAATAACTTTTAATCATGAACTCAACTATTTTCTGCAGAGCAGAGGCGAATCGGTTGATTTCACTACCATTTTAATAATATAACACATTTCCAACGCTTAAGGTGTTCTGTAAGCACCTATAACACCTGTTGGGCGCAGTTTGGAGCTGGAGTGGCCATAGCTGATAAAAAACAATGGACACAACACTGGTACTGTCGTCTGCTGTACTCCGCTTCAGCTTGATGACGTCACGAGCTAATGGTGGCTTATCCCCGTGAGATGAGAAGAATTTGTGATATCTCTCCAATATCCAGTCAACTAGAGGTTTATAGGACGTAATATGTGCACTACGTTATCATTGGAACGTGGCACAATGCATTTCTTGGCTCTCCCCAGAACCGGAGACATGTCAATTATATCATGTCATTAATTTTTTCACATATTATGCATTGCATATTTAAAGAATCACATCATGTTCATACTATATTCATCAATAATTAGTTATACCATATACATAATCATATCACAGTCACAAGACTAAGATGATTCAGGGGTTGAGAAACTTGCCATACGAGGAAAGACTCAAACAGTTAAACTTGCATTCTCTAGAAAGGCGAAGGGTGCGTGGAGACATGATCGAGGTTTATAAATGGATGAAGGGCTTTAATAAGGGAGACATTCATAAGGTTTTGTTGATAAGAGAACCGGGTAGGACACGAAGTAACGGGTTTAAACTGGATAAATTCAGATTCAACAGGGACATAGGCAAAAATTGGTTTACTAACAGGGTGGTGGATGAGTGGAATAGGCTTAGCAGTCATGTGGTGAGTGCCAATACAATTGTCACATTCAAAAATAGACTAGATAAATTCATGGACAGCGATATTAGGTGGGGTTAGATACACGGGAGCTTAGGGTCAAAGGAGCTGCCTCGTACAGGCCTACCGGCCTCTTGCAGACTCCTGCGTTCTTATGTTCTTATGTTCTTATAACGCATCATATTCATATATTCACATCAATGAATATTCATATTCATATATAATACATGTGTAACACAGGCTATTTTATAAACTATATTATTGGCTGTTATAATGCCGGACAAATTCTCATCTTCCTTTATTTAATACACCCGTGATGGATTTTAAACCTACTGGCTATACTGACTATACTTATCTCACAATGCTGAACATATCATGCAGCTACTTAGTTTGTTTGTTGCTTAGTTGGTGGCACGCAGCCACTTGGCGGGCACCTCCTTATCTTGTGGGAAGGAAAACACGATCACTCTGGGTCCAGTTTTGAAGTTTCCTTCACAGTAAGGCACACAGCACTCCATGGCAGTATTGTCTTGGTAAGAGGCACAAATAATGTTAATGTTTACAAGTTTTTCACTGTTTTCGGAGTCAATGAATCACAAAACAGAGAGTGGGACCTCTCCTGACCGCAGCTGACCCGACACTACCTAGCACAACCTGGCCTACGTCACGGCCTACTCACCCCCCCCAGTGAAGAGGCCTCCCCCTCTAGATGGCCTTGGTGGAGGACGGGAAGGGGAGGAGGGGGAGGGAAGGTAATGCAACTTTCCGAGGGAGGAGGAGATCAGCGTCATGTGAGAGAGGAGGAAGTGGGGGGTGGGAAGGAAGGAAGGAAGGAAGGGTGGTGCGACAGCTGCAGTAGCACTAGCAAAGGAGGAATGATGAGGAGGATATGGGGGAGTGAACGGGAAGGGGAGGAGGGGAGGAAGAGGAGAAATTTCCCGGCCTTTGAGCGAAAACGAAAGATTACTAATATAGGAAAGTCATGACGGGAACAGTGAAACATTATTAAAACTGTCCAACATATTAAGACAAAACACATCAACTGCAAGTGGTAATAGCGAGACCTCGACCGTGGGAAAGCTCTAAGCACTGACGTCTCAGGCCTCAGCGAAGAAACCACGTGGAAATTTCAACGAGGATATAATAATAATAATAATAATAATAATAATAATAAATTATTATTAATATTATTATTATTATTATTATTATTATTATAAACAATATCGATCTTGGCTACATTGAAGAGAGAGAGAGAGAGAGAGAGAGAGAGAGAGAGAGAGAGAGAGAGAGAGAGAGAGAGAGAAATGATAAAATAGAGAAGTTAGAAGTTACAATGAAGTTAAAAAAACAGATATAGTATGTACTATGGTCTATGTTATGCATCAAAGAAAAAATTGTACGGGACATGAGATTGAGCGGCGATCATGTTAGTGCTTGCTTGTACTGTTGTACACTGCCATGTACAGTCGTCGTCAGAAGCAGTCATGGCGCGCCGCCTTGGGTTGATTGACGAACAGATTTACTCTGAGTTATTCATTTAGTACTGAATTTTGAACCGTAACTGAAAAGTCAGAATGACTGAATCATTGATTCTGATGACTGATACCGATTGACTGATTGAGTCCGATTCACTGTAAAAAAAAAAAAAAAAAAAAAGGTGAGCATGCCGCGCAGAAAATGTCTTCGATAGTTTTCTAAGTACCGCAAAAAGTACCGCAGGATTTTTTAGTGCGGTCCGCGGTAGTGCGGTATTTTCAGAAAGTTGGCGGTAGTGCGGTACTTTTTTTGTGATGCGGTACTACCGCACTACCGCACTAAGTACCACACTTGCCCACCTCTGCTTAGAACAGACTATAATTATATAGCTCGTGATTGGGCGAAAATCATCGTGCCTGATACCATTGGCTACTTGTGACAGATAATGAAATTATTTCTTCAAGAATATATTTGAAATTTTCTTTATTCAAAGAACCCTCACACCTTATTTAAATGCCACATATGCCGATTTGCATCGATAACATACTATTCAAGCACACGAAAGAAAAAACTTTTATCAAACAGTATAGTCAGATCATCCGCAAACGAACAAGTAACTTTCAAATACATATATTTATCTCATTTTAGATACATAAAAAAAGACACCTGACCTTGTAAGCACAAAATAAAGGCTTTTAAATAATTTATTGCATGTAAAACCCGTGAATAGTATCCGAAATAATATGAAATATCGGTAAATGGGATGCTAGGCTATTTAGACTGTTATCCATGTGATTTACATGCAATATATGATTAAAATACCTTTTATTTGAACTTACAGAGCCAGATATCTTTCAGTACTTAAATTCAGATAAATTCTAAGTATTCAAAAGTCCATCGTTCGTTCGCGTTTGATATGACTATTATAGACAGTTTGATACCAGCTTGTCTTTTGTGTGCTTGTATGGCATATTATCTATGAAAAGCGGCATGTTTGGGATTTATACATGAAGGTGTGAGGGTTCTTTGAATACATTGACATTTAAATATAATCTTGAAGAAATGGTGTTTAATTTATCACAAGTAGCCAACGATTTCGGACATGCTGATTTTCATCCAATCACGAGCTATAGTCAGACACAAATATAAAGTATGTTTGGGTGGAGCCCGAGCCTCTACACAGCTCTGCTGCATCACCCTTATCGCTCTCTCTTATGTCAGTTATTTACTTTTTGAAATTGTGTAATAATATTCTGTATACATTGAATAAAGCTATATTGTGCTAGGAATGTGTCGCTTTTTGGAATTATAGCAATGAATTGTATATATCTCATAACGTACATTTTTTCTTTCCGACGTTGTCAGTGACCAAAGATACCATATGTCTCTTCCTCACTCACCTCTACGCGCGACGACAGCTCCTCCGGCTCGCTCTCGTGTGTTACAAAGTCGAGAGAATGAACTTATTGACAATTTGAATAAGTATTTTTAGAAGAAATAGCTAATGGAGACTTTATAATTTGAACTTCAAGAGCAATTGCTTGCATAGCTAAAGCGACCAGTGTTAGCGATAATACATTTTAAACAATCCGCAATAATTTGAATAATGCTTGTGTGACACAAAAGTCCCCAGAACAGCCTATATTCTCGTCACCGATTAAGAAGCGCGTTGCAACTGTAACGAATCTCGACGATTTCGATAAGCGTGTGATCAGAACTGTCTCAAGATTCTTTGAAAGGCATGAAATCCCTACATTGAACTAAATTAATCAAGAAGTCAAGGAGGTAGCGGAGTCGACGGCTGTCCTCACTCTGCAGCATAGGTTTGGCAAAGCAGGCCCCACGCAATGATACTTCATAGCGAATCTGACTTTAATAATTGCTACTGCTGCTGCTACTTCTGCTACTGCAGCTGTGATTAATGTATATAAAAATTATTACTCGAAATGCCCGTCACAGAACGAAAAAGAAAGTATATTAGTGGAGTGTAGGTACTTGAAAAGCAATGTTAATGAAATAAGTTGTCCGCTGTTCTGCAGTGACTGATTGGGCATAGTAGCGATAATATGAATATGATGTTGAAAGTGTTCGGGATGATGGCAGAGATGTGCCAAATAAATAATCTACCGTTCTTGGTCTTACTGTAGCTAGTGACCATTGTCGTGGTGAAGGTCTTGGTAGCTGTGAAAGTGATTGCATTGGTAGAGATAGCTGACTTTTTTAATTCTTCTTCATTGGGTAGCATACCCTCATTTTTCATATAATCGTATAGCTGACATATATATTTATTCTACTAAGTATACCTGAATTCACTGAGTGTCTGATATGAGCTACGTTTTCACCTGCTTATCTCAATGTTTGTTAACAAATAGACATCAGGAGTTCATTTGCACATAACTTAACACAGTCTTACCTGATCGCCTGTTTTCAGAGAATATTTAAATAAATCATCTCCAAAAATCATGATCGTAAAGGTGGAGGTAAAAGAGTCGACACACGCCATAGTTGTTAGTCTTGTCATGGAAATCAGGAAAGCTAATTCATTTATCAAATGATAAGATCTTACGTAAAGCCGGGTGGAAGATAGAGCCTTGACACGCTTTTCTGGTCCATCAAATGTAAAAACGACGGATAATGGGCTTTAAACTCTTATCTCTTATCATAAATTCAAGTTTTCAGACAGCATGTTTTGGAACAAACTCGAGCTTGGTGTTTTAACCCATCATATATATATATATATATATATATATATATATATATATATATATATATATATATATATATATATATATATATATATATATATATATATATATATATATATATATATATATATATATATAAATATATATATATATATATATATATATATATATATATATATATATATATATATATATATATATATATATATGCATATATATGTATATATGTATTTAGATATAGACGGATAGATACAGATAAATCTCTCTCTCTCTCTCTCTCTCTCTCTCTCTCTCTCTATCTCTCTCTCTAGCTCTATATATATATATATATATATATATATATATATATATATATATATATATATATATATATATATATTTTTTTTTCATTTTTACAACAGAGGAGACAACTCAAGGGCAGCAAAAAGTGTAGAAAAAAGCCCGTACCTTGCCGCTCCCACAAGAGACAAAAGTAAAGAGTGGCCAGAAGAGAGGTCAATTTCGGGTGGAGAGGTGTCTTGATACACTCTTCTTGAAAGAGGTCAAGTCATAGGCAGGAGGAAGTACAGACGAATAAAGGCTGTTCCAGAGTTTACCAATGTAAGGGATAAAATAGTGATGATGCTGGTTAACTCTTGCATAAGGGGCTTGGACAGTATAGGGATGAGCTAGAGTAGAAAGTTGAGTGCAGCGGGGTCGCGGGAGGGGGGGAGGCATGCAGTTAGCAAGTTCAGAAGAGCAGTCAGCGTTAAAATGTCGACAGAAGATAGAAGGAGAGGCAACATGGCGGTGGAATTTAAGAGGAAGAAGACTGTCAGTATGAAGAGGGGAGTTGATGAGACGAAGAGCCTTTGACTTTACTCTGTCAAAGAGCTGTGTGAGTGGAGGCCCCCCACACATGTGATGCATACTCCATACGGGGGCGGACAAGCCCCCTGTATATGGACAGCATCTGTACGGTGGAGAAGAACTGGCGGAGACGATACAGAACGCTCAACCTCGAGGAGGCTAATTTAGTGAGAGAGGGGATATGGAGTGTCCAGTTGAGATTTTTAGTTAATGATAGATCGATGATGTTTAGTGTAGGAGAACTTGACAGTTGAGTGTTGTCGAAAAACAGGGGATATAAGTTTGGAAAGTTGTGTAGAGTTGATAGGTGAAGAAATTGAGTTTTTTGGGCGTTGGAGGACACCAGGTTTTTTTTGCCCCAATCGGAAACGATAGTAAGGTCTAAGGTTAAGCGTTCTGCAGCCTCCAGCCTGGAATCAAATAGTTCCTGTTGGGTTGGCCTTCTATGAAATGAAGTTGAGTAGTGCAGAGTAGTCATCGGCGTAAGAATGGATACACAGTTCGTTTTGGAAAGATCATCAATGAACAACAGAAAGAGAGTGGGAGATAGAACAGAGCCCTGTGGGACACCACTGTTGATAGGTTTAGGGGAAGAACAGTGACCATCTACTACAGCAGTGATAGATCGTAAGAGAGGAAACTGGAGATAAAGGTACAGATAAAAGGATAGAAGCCGTAGGAGGGTAGTTTGGAAAGGAAAGATTTGTGCCAGACCCTATCAAAGGCTTTTGAGAGGTCAAGCGCAACAGCAAAAGTTTCACCGAAACGGCTAAGAGAGGATGACCAAGAATCAGTTAGGAAAGCAACAGGGTTGACAATGATTAAATCAAATTGATTTAATCAAATGATTAAATCATTGATTTTTTTACTAAAAAAAATCATGATTTTTTTATTTTTTTTTTTATTTTTGATTTGTTTGACTAAAAGAATTCCATAAGTTAAATGATGTGCTCTAAAGATGGTAAAGTAAAACAACCTATTCATGTGCAATGATTCATTTATTCTCTTCAAGGTATAGCCCCCCTCCCCCCCCCAAAAAAAATCCTACATTATTATAAATTTATAAGCAGGAACTGACAACACAGATGAATCAATCCTTAAACGTAAACTTAAAGTAACGTATGGAGACTTTCAAATCACTCAGCATATATATATATATATATATATATATATATATATATATATATATATATATATATATATATATATATATATATATATATATCTATATGTGTGTGTGTGTGTGTGTGTGTGTGTGTGTGTGTGTGTGTGTGTGTGTGTGTTGTTGTTATTGTTGTTGTTAAAGATTTACCCCTAGTATCACTAGGGGTACGGGCCCTTGTCCGAAGACGTCCCGTTAAGAGGGAAAAGATCGCTCTCCCCTGAACGAGGGAGCACGGCCCTTGCCAGAGCCGGCCCGTAGCAGGGTGCCGACAAAGTCAGTCTGTCGACGAAGACTGGCTTTTCTCTCTCTCTCTCTCTCTCTCTCTCTCTCTCTCTCTCTCTCTCTCTCTCTCTCTCTCTCTCTCTCTCTCTCTCTCTCTCTCTCTCTAACAAAAAAAAATCAATGAATTTTTTTTAAATCTAAAAAATCACCAACCCTGGAAAGCAAGATCACCAGTCGAACGCCCCTTGAGGAACCCATACTGGCGATCAAAAAGAAGGTGAGAAGTGAAAAGATGCTTAAGGAACTTCCGATTAGGGATTGATTCAAAAGCTTTAGATAGACAAGAAAGTAAAGCTATATAACGGTAGTTTGAGGGATTGGATGGGTCACCCTTCTTAACCCTAGATTACTATCGTTGTTCGGAATCCCGGCATGGGGGTTAATTTCCTTCGCGGAAGGAAATCTGTTAAACGTACGGTGCTGTACAGCCATGACATTTCAGTTAGCATTCTGCCCTTGGTGCTTGAGGTACGTTTGTGTTTTTCCCGTGCTTAATTCCTGAACTGTTCTCAATTGTCCGGAATTCCGGACACGATAGGAATTATAACATCACGTATAATGCAGGCAATAGAGCTTCCGAGGCTGGAACATTTCGGGGGACGTGTAAACTCCAAGTGTGGCTTAACTCAAGACAATCAGCCAACACTGCCTGGCAGTGGTGGCTTCATTAGGGAAAGGTAGCGGGTTTTTTTAAGTTTCACAAATCTTTTTTTCGTAATGTTATTTTTTTGGGTAATATGTTAAGTTTATAGGTCATATAATTAAGAATGTATTCTAGTTTAAGTAAACATTTTGTAATTAAACTTTGTACCATTCCTATATGTGTTTTGAAGACCAAAAAGTTTGTCCGGAATTCCGAATATCGATAGTAACCACGCTAGTCCGACAACGATAGTAATCTAGGGTTAAGCACGGGCTGTATGAAGGCGTAGTTTCAGCAGGAAGGAAAGGTAGATGTTGACAGGCAGAGGCGAAAGAGTTTGACCAGACAGGGTATCAGCACGGAAGAACAGTTTTTAAGGACAATAGGAGGCACTCCATCAGGTCCAGAAGCCTTCTGAGGGTTGAGGCCAGAGTGGGCATAGAATACATCATTCTTAAGAAACTTAATAACAGGTATAAAGGAGTCAGAGGGGGGATGAGTAGGAGGAATATGCCCAGAATCGTCCAGAGTGGAGTTTTTACAGAAAGTTTGAGCGAAGAGATGAGATAGATGAGACGGCGGTGCCGCCGTCAAGGTTAAGGAGAGGAGGGAAAGATGAAGAAGTGAAACTGCAGGAGATATTTTTGGCTAAGTGCGAGAAGTCTCTGGAAGAATTAGAAAAAAAGCAGGGTTTTTGACATTTCCTATGAATGAAAGAGCTTTTGATAAGTCGAAGAATAGATTTGGCACGATTTCGGGCAGAAATATAAAGATCATGGTTAGCAGGAGTGCGAGGGCTCTGGTACCTTTCGTAAGCTTCCTCTCTATCTCTGATAGCACGAGAACAAGCGTGATTATACCAAGGCTTTTTAGCATGAGGAGTAGGAATAGAACGTGGAATGTGTGCCTCCATTGCAGGGACAATCACCTCTGTGATGCGCTGGGCACACACAGAGGGGTCTCTCTCTTGGAAGCAGTAATCATTCCACGGGAAATCGGAAAAGTACATCCTCAGGTCGTTCCATCGAGCGGAAGAAAAATGCCAAAAGCATCGCCTCTTCGGTGGGTCCAAGGCTGTTCAGGAGCGATAGGACAGAAATAAGGTTGTGATCGGAGGAGACCAACGGAGAGAACAGTTTGACAGAGTAAGCAGAAGGGTAGGAAGAGGTTAAGTATGTTGGGCCTGTTTCCAAGACGGTCGGGAATACGTGTAGAGTGCTGAACCAACTGCTCTTGATCGTTGAGAATTGAAGAGTTGCAGGCTTGTTCACCAGGCTGGTCAGTGAAAGAGGATGAAAGCCAAAGCTGGTAGGTACATCATTCTTAAGAAACTATAACAGGTATAAAGGAGTCAGAGGGGATGAGTCAAGATGTGCTCCACTTTAGAGTTCAAGTAGTCAAATAAGTTTGAGCGAAGTTATGAGATAGATGATTAGGTGAGCCGTCAAGGTTAAGGAGGAGGGAAAGATGAAGAAGTGAAACTGCAGTTTTGGCTAGATGGTGCGAAAACCCTGAAGAATTAGAAAAAGCAGGGTTTTGACATTTCCTATGAATGAAAGAGCTTTTGCGTATGTCGAAGAATACATTTGGCACGATTTCAGGATTGAAATATAATAGATCATGGTTAGGAGGAGTGCGTAGGGCTCTGGTACCTTTCGTAAACTTCCTCTCTATCTCTGATAGCACGAGAACAAGGTGATTATACAGAATGAAAATTTTTAGCATGAATGTTGCAGAAGATAATGAAGAGAGTTGGGAAGAGGTATCAATCACCTCTGTGATGCGCTGGGCACACACAGAGGGTCTCTCTCCCCCAGAAGCAGTAATCATTCATAGGGAAATCGGCCACAATTTGACATCCTCAGGTCGTTCCATCGAGCGGAAGAAAATGCCAGCATCGTCTTTGTATATATATCAGGAGCGATATACAGATATATATATATATATATATATATATAGGAGATATACGGATATATATATATATATATAAGCAGAAGGTAGGAAGAGGTTAAGTCACTGCCGAGTGGCCTGTTTCAAGACGGTACCACAAGCTGTCGTGTAGAGTGCTGAACCAATTGACTCTAGATCGTTGAAGATCAAAGATGAGCTTGTTCACCAGGCTGGTCAGTGACAGAGGATGAAAGCCAAAGCTGGTGGTACATTGAAATCTCCTAAGATGGAGATTTCAGCGAAGGAGAGTCAAGATGTGCTCCACTTTAGAGTTCAAGTAGTCAAATAATTTATATATATATATATATATATATATATATATATATATATATATATAGGCATATATGTATTTAGTATATAGAATGACAATGAAGTCTATAGCCAGATGGTGGATATATATATATATATATATGTATATATATATATATATATATATATATATATATATATATATATATATATATATATATATATATATATATAGAGATATATAGGAGGGAGCAGAGTAGAGATTGCTGTCAGTAGCCCCCGAAACCTGTGTTTCGGTAAGGAAGAGAAGGTGAGGTTTAGAGGAGAGGTGGTACTCCACAGAATGAAAATTAGAACGTAGACCGCGAATGTTGCAGAAGATAATGAAGAGAGAGTTGGGAAGAGGTATCAAGACACCTCTTGGGTCGAGGGCCGAAAATGGAGTCCGCTCTGGACTCCCCCCCCCAGACGGTGACTTCGAGGCATAGTGAATATTAGCCACTTTTTAATTTTGAATTTTTTTGAGGAGTTGGTGTGTGTGTAGCGTGTGTAGTGAGGAAAGTAAGAGAATTTGTCTTTATATATATATATATATATATATATATATATATATATATATATATATATATATATATATATATATATATATATATATATAACGATAAAACAAGCTGGGATTTTCCAGTCACTGCCGAGTGGCCTAAGACTACCCACAACCATCCTGGAGAGCACCTATCAAACCGGACTCTAGATGCTAAGATCAAAGATGAGCTCTGGGGCAACATATATATATATATATATATATATATATATATATATATATATATATATATATATATATATATATATATATATATATATATATATATATATATATATATATATATATATATATATATATATATATATATATATATATATATATATATATATATATATATATATATATATATATATATATATATATATATATATATATATATATATATATATATATATATATATATATATATATATATATATATATATATATATATATATATATAGCCGTTTCGGTGAAACTTTCGCAGTTACGCTAGACATATCGAAAGCCTTCGATAGAGTCTGGCACAAGTCTTTGCTTTCCAAACTGCCCCCTTACGGTTTCTATCATTTTCTCTGTTCCTTTATCTCCAGCTTCCTTTCCGGCCGGTATATCTCTGCTGTGGTAAACGGTCACTGCTCTTCCCCTAAACCTATCAATAGTGGTGTTCCACAGGGCTCTGTTCTATCACCCACTCTCTTCCTGTTATTCATCAATGATCTTTCTTTAACAAACTGTCCGTTTGTGGTGTTTTGCTTTCCAGAGCCTTAGCAGTAAACAGCAGGCTTGCGGCCCACTGTAAGCGAAATGGTTGGCTTTTCCTTGATAATTGGGACCTCTTCTACAATAAAGGCACCTTGTATGCCAAGGATGGGGTGCACCTGTCACTCCAGGGGGTGGAGGTTCTCGCAGACTCCCTCGAGCGATCACTTAGCACCCTACAGGATTTTTTAGAGTAGGCGAGAAGGGAGGGCCTGTCATCAGTGGCTGTGCATCGCAGACTGGGACTAGGGGGCGCAGGAGTAATCGAAAGGATGTAAGAAAGGATGGTCTAACGGCTTATTACACCAACAGTAGGAGTCTCAGGAACAAGATAGATCTACTGAGGGGGAAAGCATGTGTCGAGAAATTCGACATTATAGCTATCACGGAAACATGGGTGGATACAGCAAACAAAAATTTCATGTCGCAGTATGAAATAGATGGTTATCAGATGTTTCACAAAGATAGAAAGGGAAGAAGGGGAGGGGGTGGGTGGCACTTTATGTTAAAGACACACTTAAATGTTCCGCTAACAACTCTGTTCAAACAAATGGCAACTCAGAATCAGTTTGGGTGGACGTCCACAAAGGGAAAGACAAACTAATTATAGGGGTACTTTACAGGCCACCCAACCTTAACAGGCAGGACACTGATATATTACTGCAAGAGGTAGGCAGGGCGAGCATGAGCAAAAATGTCTGCATAATGGTGGGTGATCTAGAATTTGAGTATTTTCTGAAAGTAATACGTGATAATTTTCTCAAGCAGACAGTAACTGAGCCCACCAGGGGTAACAACATTCTAGACTTGGTCTTAACTAACACCGAGAATATGATCAGCGAGCTAGATGTTGGGGGAGAATTAGGTGGCAGTGATCACAGGGAAATTAGGTTTAAATTAGACTGGGCGGTGACCCATGAACTCAACCCTGTGTTGGTGCCTGACTTTAGAAGAGCTGATTATGAGGGGCTCCGAAGACACCTTGAGGAGGTAAATTGGGGAACCCTAGGGCTGGATGAGGGCCAGATCTCAGGGCTGGAACTGAAAAGACAGGGGAACCATGTGGAAATGACCTACAATAATTTAGTGAGGGTAATTGCAGAGAGTCAGAGACAGCATATCCCTTACCAAGCACGTAGGAAGGAAAATAACGACCCCAAATGGATGACCCGCAGACTCAAGCATGAGATAGGCTTGAAGAAAGGAATTTATAGGAAAATAAAGAACGGAGAAATTCACCTCAGGGGTAGGTATGTTGAGCTAGCCAGGTCGGTGAAGAACACCCGCCTAGCAAAAATAAATTATGAGATTAGGGTAGCCAACGAGGCCAAGAGCGATCCCAAGGGCTTCTTCAAACTGTACAGAACGAAAACAAGGGACAGAATTGGACCGTTGAAAACAAACACGGGCGAGCTCGTTGAGAATGGAGAAGATATGAGTCAAATGATGAATGACTATTTCCTCTCAGTTTTCACGCAGGAAAATCTAACAACCATTCCGGAGAGAGTTCAGGTATATGAGGGCGAAGAGAACGACAAGTTGAGGGATGTGATCATCACTAGGCAAGTAGTCCAGGATGAGATTGGTAGGTTGAAGAAAAACAAATCGCCGGGCCCAGACGAAGTATTCCCAAGGGTTCTGAAAGAGTACAAGGAAGTCCTTAGTGGCCCTCTTACCGATATCTTTAAGATGTCGGTAAATTCTGGATATGTTCCCAGTCAATGGAAAGTAGCTAATGTGAAGCCGATTTTCAAAAAAGGAGACAAGTCAGCCACCTCAAATTATCGCCCAATTTGCTTAACATCAGTTGTATGAAAGATGTTGGAGTCAATTATAGCCGGGAGAATTCGGGACCATCTAGAAAAGCATAATTTAATTCATGATTCACAGCATTGGTTCACAAAGGGTAGGTCTTGCCCTACTAACCTGTCGTCCTTCTACACTAAAGTAACCGAGGCGGTTGACCGAGATGAAAGCTATGACATATTATATCTAGATTTCAGTAAAGCGTTCGACAAAGTCCCTCATCACCGGCTATTACTAAAATTACAGGCTCACGGCGTAGATAGGAAAGTTTTGAACTGGATCAGGGCGTGGCTTATTGGTAGGAAGCAGAGAGTGCAAATCAATGGTAAAAAATCTGAATGGGGCAGTGTTACGAGTGGAGTCCCTCAAGGGTCGGTGCTGGGTCCTCTGCTTTTTATTATTTACATTAATGACTTGGACACAGGAATTAGTAGTGATGTCAGTAAGTTCGCAGATGATACCAAGATCGGTAGAGTAATCCAATCAGACAGGGACGCTAGCGTTCTCCAGGATGAGCTTGACAAACTGTATGATTGGGCGGGGAAGTGGCAGATGGAATTCAATGTCGGGAAGTGTAGCATTCTGAGTGTAGGTAGGAATAATCCCACACACAATTACTCCTTAAATGGCACTCCTCTAAGCAGGTCTGGGCGTGAGAGAGACTTAGGAGTCCTAGTGAGCGCTGACCTCCGTCCTAGGGCTCAATGCATTCAGGCTAAAAATCGGGCCAACAGAGTATTAGGTTTCATCTCAAGGAGCGTAAGCAATAGGAGCACTGAAGTCATCCTCAAGCTTTACTTAGCACTAGTTAGACCTCATCTCGATTATGCAGTTCAGTTCTGGTACCCCTACTATAGAATGGATATCAAGATGTTAGAATCTGTACAGAGGAGGATGACAAAGATGATTCAGGGGGTGAGAAACTTGCCTTATGAAGACAGGCTGAAGCATTTAAATCTACACTCTCTAGAAAAGCGAAGGTTGCGAGGATACTTGATCGAAGTCTATAAATGGATGAAGGGCTTTAATAAAAGGGATGTCGGTAAGATTTTGATAGTAAAAGAGCCAGGTAGGACGCGTGGCAATGGTTTTAAGTTAGACAAATTCAGATTCAACAAAGACATAGGCAAGAATTGGTGCACTAATAGAGTGGTCGACGAATGGAACAGGCTTGGGAGCCATGTTGTGGGTGCCAATACCATAGATACATTCAAGAAGAGGTTAGATAAAGCCATGGATGGTGAGGTAAGGTGGGGTTGAGTGTACTGGAGCTGCCTTGAATAGGCCAACCGGCCTCTTGCAGACTCCTTACATTCTTATGTTCTTATGTTCTTAAAAGCTTTCCTTTGGTTAAGTAAAATAGCTAAAGGCTGGTGCCGACCACCCATTTTTGAAGCCTCTCAAAGCGATTAATGGGAATCGTTCGCGTTTGAGCATCGCCCCTCAGCGGTTAAATGGTCATTAGCCTGTATGAGAAAACCTTTAGTTTTCGAGCATACGGCCTCAGGGCTCTTGGTTCAAGACAAAGGTACAGAGGTACAGGTGTTTGGAGTCTTGCTATATCAAACAATAGGCTAAAGTCCGTTCATGCGTTTGGCGAGGACATTGATATCTTTGAAAATTTTACTTACCTTGATGACGTTGCGCAGAACAGCGGCGGGTCTTGTCAAGAAGTTTTACGGCGAACTGTCTTGGTGTACGGCATTATGGACTCACTTGGTATGAGTATATGGCATATCGTTACCTGTGAAGATGGACAGTACAGGACTGCAGGAGTGCAACAACTACCAGAACCGGGGTTTTGTCATTTGTGCTCCCTGTCTTCTTTATGGTTTATAGACATGGACGCTGAATAGCGACTTGAAGAGCCGGATTGTTGCTTTTAGTAATGAGTGCCTACAAAGAATCACCAGATATCGATGGAATGAATTTATGTCCAACCGGCGATTACTCCGTGAGACTCATTCGAGGGCTTTTATCTGCATAGTCCGTGAATGGTAACTCCAGCTATACGGGCATGTGTCATGCTACCCAAAAACCGACCCTATTCACCGGTCTGTTTCTATAATCAATAACCAGAGTGAAGGCCCGTTAGACGCCCAGAGATCCTGCCATGAAGTATTTGGGTTGGGAAAGGGGCGTAAGCTCCTATTGACTGATTGATTGACTGATTCCCACTCTGGGTTAAACGCTTCTTTTAGTAGCCATACGTCATAATGTAATGCCCGGGATCTTAGGGGGCGCAATCTTTACTCATTTGACTGAATTTGACTTTTTTTTTAATGAAACATACTGATTAAGTTGACTTGCATAAATTATTCCCGTGTAGGTGAGTGTGAAACGGTAGCTGCCACCACCCCACGATCTGTGGATCGAACCACAGCTCAATAGGGAGAAAATAACTCGATGAGAGACTGAATGATTACACTCAACCACGCCGGATGAAAAGGGCGGGAGAAAACCTTGGGGTAGCGTGGATACTAAAGGGACGGAAGAGAACGTGAAGGCACTGTTTCCCGTGTACCGTTCCGGCCGATCACTCGTAACCTTAAGACTAAATGAAAGGACTAATGACACATAATAATTATCTAATTACAAAGGGGTTTAATGTAATAAAGTTTACAATAATGAAGATATGCTGATGTAATCATAGTACACAATAGTAATGAATCCTTGGCGGCCCAAAGGGACGCTCCAAGGGGGGTGAGACAACGAACTTGAAACTTACTTTAGAATATTCTTGGAGGCCTTAAGGGTCGGGTCACAAGGTTCATGAACGAATTAACTACATATCGATAATGAATTGGGCACGGAAAGGGGGTTAGAAATGTGGATGTGTGTGGGTGTGCGGACGAGGCTGATGCAGGCGTCACAAATGGGCCTGGAGTTGTATGAGGAACGGCGTGTGAGGGGCCGTCCCTCGCTGTGTGCGCTATTTATACAGGGCCAGGACATTGCCGTCTCGATATTGAGAAGGCCTGACAGCTTGCTGGATTCTTTGGCGATGAGTCGTCCAAGTAAAGCCCCGTTCACACTGTGCCGACTCTGGGCCACGACAACCCAGCGACTTCCACAATTGACAAGTTGGTTCCCACGCTCCAAGAAGGGGGGGGGGGGGGTATTGGGGTCTTGGTGTCTTGCCGACTGTCTAGGACATTCGGCCAACTAGTTGCCAGCATGTCGTTCTAACCCTCACGACTCCAGACTCCCGTCACGACGTCGGCGCAGCATACGGCAACAGTCTCAAGACCTCTTTCAGAAATGCCCGACCGTTTCACATCAAGACCTCGTGTACCCTAGAGTCGTGGGTAGTAGGGGTGGGCAGGTACCGGTACCAGTACAGTACTAACGGTACCAGCTAAACGGTACGGTACCGGTACCAGATTGCTCGGATTTATTTATTGGATTTGTTGATAATTCTTCATGCATGTCCGATTATTTTTTGAGGTTGCTAATAAATATTGTTATTGTTATTAGACTATGATCGAGTACATCCATAATAACTTTACATGCTATTTTTTTATCGAAAAAATAAATATTCACTTCATTCAGAGAGAGAGAGAGAGAGAGAGAGAGAGAGAGAGAGAGAGAGAGAGATGGAAACGGAAAGCAGGACAAAATGGTGGGAACTTGGGGAGACGGTCAGCGAGGCAGTGACTCAGTGTCTCCACACAGGGCCCATTCCGGGTGATACCACATGGAGGCGGGCGAGCGCCGAGCGTCACTAAGATCCAAACGGTACCGGTACTAGCGGCAATGCTCAGTGCCGAGTGATCATGAGGCTTCGCGGTACCAGGTACCGGTACCGGGTGCCGCCGCTGCCGCGAAGCCTCATGATCACTCGGGTGCCGGGAAGCCTCATGATCACTCGGCACTGAGCATTGCCGCTAGTACCGTTACCGTTTGGATCTTAGTGACGCTCGGCGCTCGCCCGTCTCCATGTGATATTACGCGGTATGGGCCCTGTGTGGAGACGCTGAGTCACTGCTCCGCTGACCGTCTCCCCAAGTTCCCACCATTTTGTCCTGCTCTTCGTTTCCATCACAGCTCCCGTTTCCATTATTTTATTATTTTATTTATTTATTGGAGTTACTGGATAATTCTTGATGTCCGATTCTTTTTCTTTTTTAGGTTGCTAATAAATATTGTTATTGTTATTAGACTATGATCGAGTACATCCATAATAACTATACATGCTACTTTTTTTATCGAAAAAATAAATATTCACTTCATTCAGAGAGAGAGAGAGAGAGAGAGAGAGAGAGAGAGAGAGAGAGAGAGAGAGTTTTCTTTACAGGAAATTTATTTGGGAATTTCATCAGAAGTCATTAAGATAAAAAAATACTCCTTCGGGTACCGGTACCGGTACTAATGGTACCTGAGTTTTCGGTACCGGTACTACCGGTACTCAAATTAACGGTACTTGCCCATCCCTAATGGGTAGTTGTGGCCCAGAGTCGGCACGCGGAGTGTGTCCCGCGCTCCCCAACTAAAATGTTATTTTTTGTGTGTTTTAATGCATATTCTTGTGTAAAATATATTTTTTCGGTGATATAAAGGTTTCCCAACATTAATATCTCATAAACATCATCAAATTAGAGATAAAAAAGAGGAAATAAATAACATATAGTATAAGGAGAGGGATAAATATTCACATAAAAAATCATATAAATACATTGACAGTCGGAACAGAGTAGACTCCTATTATTTTGATTTGTCACCGTTTCTAAATATCTCTTTGACTTTCAAAACGCTCTCGTTACAATTACTATATTCAACAAGCCGATCCTCCATCCTTATACTAGGCAACCAGTCACCTGCTATCTGGCAACGTCTTCTTCTTCCTCTTCTTCTTTTGACCTGTAACGCTTTGTATCGCTTCTTAGGTCCTCCTCTCGTTCCTCTTTTCTTCTTATTCACACACGTTCCTTTTCAGTATTATGTAACTTTCCTTACTGCAATAAAGTCACTTATTCACGCATTTGTTCATTCTTCTTCTTCTTCTTTTGACCTTTAAAGCTTTGTAACACTTCTTAAATCCTCCTTCTCAACACTTCTATACTTCACACCATGCACTAGTCACTTCACAGTGCACACTTATACATTTCACCCTGAACCTAGGTGTTTTTCTGTTCTTTTCTTCCCCTGACTTTGCTTTTCTATGCACTTTTGTTAATAGTTTCCACTATTACGTTGTTGTAGCAGTCGTAGTTGCCAGATACCAGTGACTGAGTTGTCTAGTATATTTACATAGATTTACATAGAAAATCAGACCACACAGACCCCATGGTCCAGACTAGGTGGTCTGTCCTTAAACCTAAGTGATTTTTGATGCTTGTTGAATAATAGTAAATATAACGACAGCGTTATGAATGTCAAAAAGAGACGTTTATAAACGGTGACAAATCAATCTAATAGGAGTACCCAGCTACGACTGTCAATGTATTTAGGGGACTTCGTGGTGCAGTGGTTAGCACACTCGGCTCACAACCGAGAGAGCTCGGGTTCGATTCCCGGGCGGAGTGGAAAAATTTGGGCGACTTTTCCACCCAGCAGTGAATGGGTACCAGGTATTAATCGGGGGTTGTGTCCCGTCTCCTGGGATCTGTTCCCTTCTCCTATAATTCCTTCCCCCTCCTGTCTCTCTCCGGCATATGACCACAGATGTTGCGCCGACTAAACGAAACTTTCCAACTTTTTTCAATGTATTTATATGATTTTTTATGTGAATATTTCTCCCTCTCCTTATACTATATGTTATTTATTTCCTCTTTTTTATGTCTAATTTGATGATGTTTATAAGATATTAGTGTTGGAAAATCTTTATTTATCACAAAAAATATATCTTCCACAAAGATATGCATTAAAACACAATAAAATAACCTTTTAGTTGGAGAGCGCGGGACACTCTTGGCCTAACTTGGATGACGAGACGGCAATGGCCAGGAGGAGGACGGAGACGGGGTGGGGGGGGGGTGGGGGGGGGGTGACTGCCTGAAGGGCTTATATGATTTCTTGTGTTAATACGAGGGGAGGAAACTAGCAACACCCACTGATGTGTTACAAAGAAATTCAGTTAGTATGGTTTACAAGACTTATTCGTGGCAAAAATCTATTTTGGTTTTACTAATTAATGGAGAGAAATTAATTTTGAAAGTAGTTTCTGGTATGTACTCCATGAGGCGTGCGCATCAAAGGAGAGGGTGGGACAAGGGTGATGGGGCCGACGCCAAGCCAAGAATTTGGTGGGGAAGCGGGGTGGCTGGGGCCCACGCGGAACCACGGTGACACGCTTGGAGGGGCAGGGGGAGAAGGGGACCGGGTAGCCTTGAGCCCCGTTCACACTGTGCCGACTCTGGGCCACGACTACCCACGACTCTAGGGTACACGAGGTCTTGGGTGTTGATGTGAAAGGGTCGGGCATGTCTTGAAAGAGGTCTTGAGACTGTTGCCGAATGCTGCGCCGACGTCGTGACGGGAGTCTGGAGTCGTGAGGGTTAGCATGACATGCTGGCAACTAGTTGGCCGAATGTCCCAGACAGTCGGCAAGACACCAAGACCCCAATAAAATCTCCCCTCCTTGAAGCGTGGGAACCAACTTGTCAAATGGAAAAGTCGCTGGGTTGTCGTGGCCCAGAGTCGGCACAGTGTGAACGGGGCTTTAGCGTGGAAGAATAAACGGTCACAGCGGCCTCACTTAACACTTACTTATGTCCTTACAAAAATCTGGCATTACAATAACAAACCCTATCAACTAATCGATATTATAGCAAAAATATCACACAGCAGCATACGTGCCACCCTAAGGTCTAAACCAGAGAAGAGGTATGGGTGACCTAGCCGTGATCAGTTATATATAATAGACAATATGAAAACACCGAGACACTGAGAGATATGAAGACACCGAGGTTTGTTTTACCCGTAATGCATCACATATCATCTGTGACTTCTAATCCAAATGTAAACACAGTGTTGAGTGATATCATGATATTTAACTGAACTTATATGCATAATTTGATCATATCCAACATTTTGGCGATTGAGCACGGAGCGTTTTAGATACCCCACAGTGCTAGGTTTACATGTGGCATAGGAGTCAGACTTCGCTTGATGTATGATGTTCGTGTCTTATCGTACCGCCAGCTCTCCCAGTAACTCAAAAGTTCCCTTGCTCTGGAGGGGTGTGTGTGAAGTGTGTGATAGTCTCAACTCAATACCCAGTAGTTGTAAGGATTAGTTTTAACGGGTTTTATAATATGTTGCTGGATATGGGTGAGACATGCAAGAGAGTATGTCACTGAATGGAACTTGCACTGTTGCACAAAAGTAAATGAATATAAAGGGTATCACACAGTGCTTTTAAATAGCTATATCTAGAGACTTTTAAGACTTGCCCAGTTCCCCTACTAATGAATTATATATACACGACTGTATATTAGGAAATAAGGAAGCGAAAATCTCTTACATAACCACCTAATACACAATGTAGGGGACTCCTCCATCTTGCAGGGTGTGGTAGCGCATGCTACACATAGTGGCAAGGGGCTAGGGTTAAGTCGTTAAGATGTGTGATTGTCTCAAAGTAATCATTGCATCACCCTGTGTGTGTGTGTGTGTGTGTGTGTGTGTGTGTGTGTGTGTGTGCACTCCTCTCACAACAAATCTTTATCACTTATCACTAAGTAATCTATGTTTCAAGATGTGACCGAAGGGATAGACGTGGCAGCTATAACTAGTCTTTATCACCTCTCTCTCTCTCTCTCTCTCTCTCTCTCTCTCTCTCTCTCTCTCTCTCTCTCTCATGCACCGTTCCCACACAGTTCCTTTATACTGTTAAGAACGTAACGAAAACTTGTGCATTAATTTTGCCTTTTTAAGTTTAGAATTTCGTTTTAGAAGTTTTTTTTTTTGTGTATGTTTAACTGGTTTCCTTATGTCAGTTTCTTCTTACTCCACCTCTCGTTCAATTTTTTTTCACCTCATATCCTTGTTATTGTTGTTGTTGTTACTGTTGTTGTTGTTGTTGCTGTTTTTTTATAATTATTATTATTATTATTATAATTATTATTATAATTATTATTATTTTTTTTTTATTATTATTATTGTTGTGTAGACATTATGACAAGTGATGAAAGGTGTTGAAGGAAACACGGGCTAGGGAACGAGTGTTTGCTCCTGACTAGTTTCGCCTTCCTCTAAGAAGCCCACTAAAGCGAAACTAGTCAGGGGTAAACACTCGTTCCCTAGCCCGTGTTTCCTTCACCACCTTTCATCACATTATTATTGTCGTTTTTGTTCTTGCTGTTATAACTCATCTCATTCCTACTTCTTACTTTCGTTGTCATCGTCATACATTTTTACTGATTCTGTTTTCATTCTGCCATTTTTTGCTGTTTTCTATGAACGTCGATTATTCTTCCCACTCCTATTCATTTTTTATTTTTTTTATTAAGTCGTTCTTATCCTCCCGGGCATTTTTTTTTCTATTTATATGTTCATTCCAAGCTCGCTGCACATTCAAATTACTATATTTATTATTATTTCTTTTATTCAGTCTTTTTCTTGTTCCTATTTTTTTTTTTTTTTACAGCAAGGGAGACAGCTCAAGGGCACTAAAACAAAGTAGCAACTATAAAGTCCGCCAAGCGCTGCTCCAACAAAAGAAAAACAGAACGAGAGGCCAAAAGAAAGGTCATTTCCGGGAGAATAGGTGTCATGACAATCCCCTCTTCAAAGAGGTCAAGTCATAGACAAGAGGAAATGCAGATAAGAGAAGGCTGTTCCAGAGTTTTCCAGAAGAAGGGATAAAAGAATGAAGATGCTGGTTAACCATTGCATCAGGGATTTGGACAGTATAGGGGTGAACTCTGAACTCTAAAGTGGAGCACATTTTGACTCCCTCTTATTTCGCTGAAATATGTATTCTAGGAGATTTAAATGTTCACCACCAGCTCTGGTTTTCATTCTCTTTCACTGACCAGCCTGGTGAACAAACCTATAACTTTGCTATACTCAACGATCTGGAGCAGTTGGTTCAGCACCCTACACGTATTCCCGACCGCCTTGGAGATACGTCCAGCATTTTTGATCTCTTCCTAACCTCTAATCCTTCAGCTTACTCTATCAAACTGTTCTCTCCGTAGGGCTCCAACGACCACAATCTTATTTCTGCATTTTGACCTATCGCTCCTGTACAGCCTCTGAACCCACCGAAGAGGCGATTCTGTTGTCATTTTGCGTCAGATCGGTGGGACGATCTGAGGATGTACTCTTCCTGTATCCTGTGGAATGATTACTGCTTCCAGGAGAGAGACCCCTCTGTGTGTGCCCAGCGCATCAAT
This sequence comes from Eriocheir sinensis, assembly GCF_024679095.1. Classification (NCBI taxonomy): domain Eukaryota; kingdom Metazoa; phylum Arthropoda; class Malacostraca; order Decapoda; family Varunidae; genus Eriocheir; species Eriocheir sinensis. Next base: position 3,711,955 of record NC_066511.1, on the reverse strand, counting down.
GAGGTGATTGTCTCTGGAATTGTGGCACACATTCCACGTATTTTTTCTACACCTCATGCTAAAAAAAAAAAAAAAAAGGTTCAATCACGCTTGCTCTCGTGCTATTAAAGATAGAGAGGCAGCTTACAATAGGTACCAGAGCCCTCGCACTCCTGCTAATCATAATATTTACAATTCCACCCCGGGTCGTTCCAAATCTATTATCATTCATAAATATTCTCATTCATAAATAGAAAGTGCCGCAACCTTGCTTTTTCTAATTCTTCCCGAGACTTCTGACACCTCACCAAAACTATCTCCTCCAATTTCACCTCTTCATCTTTCCCTCCTCTCCTTAACCCTGACGGCAGCACCGCCGTCTCATCTAGCTCTAATGCTGAACTCCTCTCTCAAACATTCTGTAAAAACTCCACTCTGGACGATTCTGGGCATATTCCTCCTATTTATCCCCCACCTGACTCCTTAATGCTCGTTAAGATTTCTAAGAATGATGTTTTCTTTGCCCTCTCTGGCCTCAACCCTCAGAAGGCTTATGGGCCTGATGGAATGCCTCCTATTGTCCTTAAAATCTGTGCTTCCGTTCTGACACCCTGCCTGGTCAAACTCTTTCGCCTCTGCTTGTCAACATCTACCTTTCCTTTCTGCTGGAAGTACGCCTACATAAAGCGTGTGCCTAAGAAGGGTGACCGTTCCAATCCCTCAAACTACCGTCCTATAGCTTTACTTTCCTGTCTTTCTAAAGCTTTTGAATCTATCCTTAGCCGGAAGATTCATAAGCATCTATCAACTTCTGACCTTCTATCTGATCACCAGTATGGGTTCCGCAAGGGGCGTTCTACAGGCGATATTCTTGCTTTCCTAACTGATTCTTTGTCATCCGTCGCGGTGAAACTTTCATTGTTGCGCTAGACAATTCGAAAGCATTCGACAAGGTCTGGTACACGTCTTTGCTTTTTAAACTTCCCTCTTTCGGTTTCTATCCCTCTCTCTGTACTTTCATCTCCAGTTTCCTTTCCGGCAGTTTTATCTCTGCTGTGGTAGACGGTCACTGTTCGACTCCTAAACCTATCAATAGTGGTTTTCCACAGGGCTCTGTCCTACCTCCCACTCTCTTTCTGTTGTTCATTGATGACCTTCTTTCAATAACAAACTGTCCTATCCACTCCTGTGCTGATGATTCTACTCTGCATTATTCAACGTCATTTAACAGAAGACCCTCCCCACATGAATTGCGCTTGACCTCAAATCTTGCTCTTATTTCCGATTGGAGCAAAAGGATCCTGCTGTCCTTTAATCACCCCAAAACTCAATATCTTCACCGATCAACTCGACACAATCTTCCAAACACCTATCCCCTATTTTTCGACAACTCCAAGCTGTCACTTTCTTCTTCACTAAACATCCTCGGTCTATCCTTAACTCAAAATCTTTACTGGAAACTTCTCATCTCTTCTCTCGCTAAATCAGCTTCCTCGAGGTTGGGCATTCTGTATCGTCTCTGTAAGTTCTTCTCCCACACACAGTTGGTATTCATATACATGGACCTTGTTCGCCCTCGTATGGAGTATGCATCTCATATGTGGGGGGCTCCACACACAGTCTTACAAGACAGAGTGGAGTCAAAGGCTCTTCGTCTCATCAACTCTCCTCCTTTTACTAGCAGTTTTGTATCTCTTAAATTCCGCCGCATTGTTGCATCTCTTTCTATCTTCTATCGATATGTTCATGGTGACTGCTCTTCTGAACTTGCTAACTGCAGGCCTCCCCCCTCCCGCGGCCCCGCTGCACTCGACGTTCTACTATACCCTAGCGGCTAGCCTATAGTGTCCAAACTCCTTATGCAAGAGTTGACCACCATCTGCATTCTTTCATCCCTTTCTCTGGTAGACTCTGGAACAGCCTTCCTTTATCTATATTTCCTCCTGCCTATGACTTGAATCTTTCAAGAGGAGAGTGTCAAGATACCTCTCCACCCGAAATTGACCTTTCTTTTGGTCACTCTTTACTTTTACCTTTTTTTAATAGCAGCGTTTAGCGGTCTTTTTTTCTACATTTCTTTTATGCCCTTGAGCTGCTTCCTTTCCTGTAAAAAAAAAAAAAAAAAAAAATTTAGAAAGTCGAGTGCAGCGGGTCCGCGGGAGTGGGGAAGGCATGCAGTTAGCAAGTTCAGAAGAGCAGTCAACATGAAAATATCGATAGAAGATAGTAAGAGATGCAACACTGCGGCGGAATTCAAAAAGTAGGAGACAGTCAGTGAGAAGAGGGAAGCTTATGAGACGAAGAGCCTTAGACTCCTCTCCGTCCAAAAGGTCAGTGGTGGTGCATGGTCACTTATCAAAGCAAACCTTCATGGCGGCTGCACAAGTGCCCTGTGTGTTCGTCATGGGATGCGTATGTTGTGCGGTTGGATGTTCTAACCGACACTGGAGAGATATGCTGTGTCATTTTATAGATTTCCAGCGAATCCAGTAGAGCGGGGGAAGTGGATAGCAGCTGTGAGGAGGAAAAACTGGCGGCCGTCTGCTTCATCTCGACTCTGTAGTGCTCATTTTGTCAGAGGTAAATATTACAGGCAAGACTGATCATGCAGATTATTACATGAGGTAACACTCATTTAGGTATAGCCCCGGGTCCCCTAGCTTATTGTGTGGCGGGGGATTACTCTGGAACGGGATTTACATGAGCTGGCGGAGGTAAACACGCATGGCGGCTATAAAACAGGGGAAGAAAATAGGAAAGGAAATTCAGTGGAGGCAAAGTGCACATAGGGGCAGAGCTCAGTGCTGGGTGGAGTATATAAGTGTACGCAGGGAAGTGACCAAGAGTGCGTAGTGTAAGGTGACTTGCCGTCACCTGCCCTCACCTGTCGTCACGTGCCCTCACCTGTTTGCCTGCCTGTGCTGCATACCTGGGCCAACCTAGGCATCACTGGTCAGCAAAAGGAGATCGACCAGGCAGAGGGACAGCCAGTCAACTGACCAGCCAGACAGTAAGCCAACCAACCAATCAGCCAGTCAACCAGCCAGCCAGCCAACCAGCCAGTCAGTCAACCACCCAGTCAGTCATTCAGCCAACCAGTCGGTCAGTTAGACAGACAGTCAGTTTACCAATCAGCCAGCCAATCAACCCACCAGGCAACCAGTCAACCAGACAGCCAGCCAGCTAGACAGCCAGTCTACCAGTCAGCTCTACAGCCAGTCTACTGGCTACACAGTCAGTCAGTCGACCCACCAGCCAGCCAGACAGTCAAATAAATAAACCATAACACAGGTATGATTTGTGATGTGCTGTGAGGAGCTTGGTGTTAGGTCCAGGAGCTGGAGTCATCATCACATTATGTACGTGTCCGGCGATGAAATACTTGTACGCCTCAAGGCTCCTGTAGGCCTTGAGCGACTGCCTTGTAAACAGCTTGCTCTTGCTGTTCACCAGATAGCTATATATATCATGGTAACCGATGTTGGGCAGGTCGTTTGAGGACGAGCAGACTCGGGGTGTTTCCGTAATAAATAAGGGTCTGTACCTCCAAAAGCACTGATTTTTTCGATGTATCTTAGCTTCGCAGCATTCTCAAGCGATCTCGCGTAATCACCTAACATAAATAATGCTGAAGGTCCTGCCATATGCCCGCGGATAGTAACTTGGGGATGGGGCACACGTGGTTCGTCTGCTCACTCTGCTGGTGAGGTTACCACCAGCGGGTTTGCAGACGACGCACAAGGTGCAGACGAAGCTATTTCGTGACGTCACTGCAAAACCTCTATACTTAACCGGGAGTCTCTTACGCCTGTTTCGGTAGGTGTCTTTCTACTACTCCTTATCAACTGTTATTATTTATTGTTATATTGTTGTGCCCAAACTCTTATTCCAATGGGGTTTATTCATCCTTACCTGATGTCACTATCGGCTACGTCTTTGTGCAGACGAAGCTTCAACTATTCTTTCAAGGGTAGGCGGTGGCTGAGTGGTAGCGTGCTGGGCCCACATTCACCGCGTGATGGACGACGCGGGTTCGAATCCCCAAGCGAACAACCTCGGATTTTTCAGTCACCACATGCTGTCCTGAAGACCACCCATCAACCCGGACTCTAGAGGAAACCGTCCAAGTGAATCAAGAACAAGTTCCCGTGGGCAGCATGAGCTAAGAGAAGATGGTGCCACTATAAACACTCGCCTGCGCCATTGACGGTCTGGGGTCGACTTTCATCCAGGCCCCTCAAGCAAGCCTACTGGCGCTATAGGCGTACACATAAACAAAAACAATACAAAAAAAAACTATCGTAAATTAACTGTCTTTCTCTGGAACTTGTAAAAATTTCACTTCATTACAGTAAGTGATACTGTTGTTAATATGAATGTAGTTGATCATTCTCGTTGTTTTATTTATTGGGAAACGAAACAATATGAATGACTTATTGAAAAACTTATCCTCATTAAATTCTTTCTATTGCATGAAAGCTCCGAGAATCAAACAGAATTGGATTTAAAAAAAAAATCTATTTATATTGTAATATTTGCCGAGTACCTGCTTTGGATTTATCATTCTCGTCTTCGACGAAATTTCAATCTAAATGTAAATTAAATACATGGTATCTCAACGACCATCCTGTATCCTACACTCACCAAGACTCACCAAAACAAACTGTGACGCTTTGCTCAGATTGGAGGAGCGATGGTTCCTATAATATAAGTAACCACACCTCAGGGATGTTCAAAATCATGAACCTTTTTTAAGTCTGAAAAAACAGTTATCTTAGCAAAGCGTCACAGTTTGTCACAGTCTTGGTCACAGTCTTGGTGAGTCTTGGATACAGGATGGTCATTGAGATAACACGTACTTAATTTACACTTCGATAAAAAATTTCGTCGAAGGCGAGACTGATACACCCAAAGCAATTACTCTGCAAATATTGTAATATGAATAGAGTTTCTGAAAAAAAAGTCCAATTCTGCTTGATTTTTCAGTGATTTCATACAAGAAAGATTTTAATGAGGATAATTTTCCAATTAGTCATTTATTGTGTCTTATTTTCCAATAAATAAAACAACGAGAATTATCAATTACATTTTTATTGACAACAGTATCACTTGCTGTATTGAAGTGGAACTATCCCAGAGAAACACAGGTAATATTTGATAAATGAAAGAATAGTTGAAGCTTCGTCTGCACAACGATAGTCGCGGATGACACCCGCTGTCTGACAACTCTAAATGTACCCCATTGTTTTCATTGTCAATCAGATTTCCCCTCTATCGTATGTTTTTAAGTAGATACTGTTAATATTATTTTAATCTTAGTTTATTTACATTTATAATTTTTCGTATTTTTTCTTTTATTAATTCAACAAAAGTGCACGAAGTTTTGAATGTGTGATTTAGTTTATGAATAAATATGAAAGATTATTTGAATGAATGTGTAGAAGTACGGAGATCACTGTGTGTGTGTGTGTGTGTGTGTGTGTGTGTGTGTGTGTGTGTGTGTAATTCACCATTATATGACCACGCGACAGATTCGCAGTCGCCAGTCAGTATAGGCAAAAACTGATTCACGAACTTTGTGGTGAATGAGCTGAACAAACTGAGCAGGTATATCGTTGAGGCAAACTCGGTTGAGACCCTTAAACGGAGATTAGATGCATGTTTGGACGAAAAGGGAATTTGGTGAACAGCTGTCTTGTGTAGGCCGTCTGGCCTCTTTTAGTCTCCTTATATCCTTGTGTATCCTTGTGTACCCTCTCCGACTGAAGCTCACAAGCGAGGGATCTGTGGATACTGTTGAAACGTCACACCCACACACAACTGGGAGGCGTGACACATGCCCCGACTGACACCCGGTATTCATTCAGTCCTAGGTGGACAGGGACCGTGGACTAAAAGAGACTGCCACTGTATGCATGTGTGTGTGTGTGTGTGTGTGTGTGTGTGTGTGTGTGTGTGTGTGTGTGTGTGTAATTCACCCACGGCCTGATCACGACCTGGGCAGGTACCCTCCCGACCCGAGGAAGCTCATTATAATAGTCGATCTTTGGGTGCTGCCGGGATCTTCACATACTACATACCCCATCCCTCTTGCTCAAGGGGGGACTGTAATCGTTTCTCTGTCAGTGGAAAAATCCTGGGCCTGAGCAGGGCTCGAACCTCCGCCTGCCAGACCGTGAAGCCTTGGAGCGCAGAGCTCTACCACTGAGCTACCTGTGTGTGTGTGTGTGTGTGTGTGTGTGTGTGTGTGTGTGTGTGTGTGTGTGTGTGTGTGTGACAGAGGTCAAACGTTGGGTTCGTGAAGACCCGTAAAAAATGTGAACCACTTTATCGAGCATTTGATATGAATGTAGGAAGATTTTAACTGATAACTAATCATCTTAAGAGGTGATGCGTAAAACTTCCTCGAAGTTTTTGGTGTTACTCACACATGGAATTTCCTTGTGCATACGACAAAGCAGGGCAAAGGATGCTAGGTGCCATTCGTAATTTTTAAGAACTTTATTTATAAGAGCTGCAGAACATGGGGTGTTATGAATCTTTTGGTACCATCAGGTTGCATTTGGAATCTGACCCTGGCAACATGCGTGTTAAAACTTAAGCAAACAAAAAGATGAGATGGGACCTCATAGGTCTTTTTTTTCATGTGCTGCCTATAGCGCCGGTAGGCTCTCTAGAGGGGTCTCTTGGACGACCCCAACGTGCTAGTTGCGCAGGCGAATTTTATTTATAGTGGCTGCCGTGTGATATGACTCTTTCTAGGCCCATGCTGCCCCCAGGTGCTTCACTTGAACAATGTCGCTGAGGATAGGTCTGACTGATGAGCTAGGCAGTAAGTGAGCAATTTTCCGCCACTCGACGATGGTTATTAATTGTCAACGTGCATCAGTGGACTCAAACCTTTGCCCACGAGCTCACCACGCCCTCACCCTAACCACTTGGCCGCCATATGAGTAAGGTTAGAATAACAAGTGAGGCAATCCTAGCATTGCAATGCCTTGTAGAAGAAATAAAAACCATGGAGCTCAATTGTCAATCAACAAGCATCCAGCAGGTAACGTAGAGGAAGTTTTCAACACCAACGAAAGTAACGGGAATCATTATCAAGCTCAACAAAAAATACAAACTTAAATCAATTGAAGTTTATACATATTCATCATATTACTAGGACGATGAAGTAGATAACAATATGAGGATATGGAGGTATTAATGAAGGATCATAAAACCCAATCCACAATAGTTATGAGGGACATAAACGCCGACAAATCTACAAACATGCAAACTTTTCATTCAGGTCATAACAGAAAAAGTGCAACACTTGACTTAAACCTCCCAAGAGAACAAGCTGGATTTCTTACGGGATACTCACCAACTGACCACATTCACACCATTAAACGAGTTATCAAAAGAGTAAAATAGACCACTAAGCATAGTTTCGATTAATTATGAGAAAACATATGACTCGGTTAAAATTTCAACAATTATGCCAGCACTCAGGAGTCAGGGCGTGGTTGTCATACATAAAAGTGTTGGGAAGATACGTGTGTGTGTGTGTGTGTGTGTGTGTGTGTGTGTGTGTGTGTGTGTGTGTCTCTCTCTCTCTCTCTCTCTCTCTCTCTCTCTCTCTCTCTCTCTCTCTCTCTCTCTCTCTCTCTCTCTCTCTCTCTCTCTCTCTCTCTCTCTCTCTCTCTCTCTCTCTCTCTCTCTCTCTCTATATATATATATATATATATATATATATATATATATATATATATATATATATATATATATATATATATATATATATATATATATATATATATATATATATATATATATATATATATATATATATATATATATATATATATATATCTTTCAAGAGGAGGTATCAGGACACCTCCTCCCGAAACTGACCTATCTTTCGGCCACCTCTTTGGATTCTTTTTAGGAGCAGTGAGTAGCAGGCTTTTTTTTTTTTATTAATGTTTGCTTTTGTGTGCCCTTGAACTGTCTCCTTATATATATATATATATATATATATATATATATATATATATATATATATATATATATATATATATATATATATATATATATATATATATATATATATATATATATATATATATATATATATATATATATATATATATATATATATATATATATATATATATATATATATATATATATATATATATATATATATATATATATATATATATATATATATATATATATATATATATATATATATATATATACATATATTTACGGACCGGCCCATAGCACCGGTAGGCTTTCTTAAGGGGCTTGGATGGAAGTCGGCCCCAGCTCGTCATGGCGTAGGCAAGTGTTTTATAGTGGCGCCATCTTTCCACGGCTCATGCTGCCCCCCGAAGCTTGTGTTTTATTCACTTGGACGGTTTCCTCTAGAGTCCGGGTTGATGGGTGGTCTTCAGGACAGCATTTGAGTAGGCTTGAACCACTCGGCGGTGACTGAAAACCCCCCGGTGGTTGAATACTAAAAAAAAGAAAAAGAAATAACATGTATAATAAGGCGCTTAATATAGGTTGATTTATATAGTGAAATGATTATATAAAAGTAGTATTTTTTATATAGATATCTTAAAATGGTTTTAAAACAAGATAGTCAACATATTGAAGTGTTCATATATGATTTTTTATGCAGATATATTAATTTTTGTGGCGTCAGGAAGGTTTTTCGTCGCGGCGCGTGAAATGCGTCAGATTCGGCGAATGTTCGTCGCGACTTATGGTCGAGCTCGAGCGAAAACTACTGAAGCTAGGAAGGCGTGCTTGGTGGCAAATGAAAGCTCCTGTACACCCTCTACAGATTAATGATCAGAAAAAAATTGGAAAGCATTAAATAAATAAATAAAAAGTTATAAGCAAAAAACTAGGACTTGTCCAAATCGCGGCAAAAGGGCCGAAAAACAGGTTATTTTGTGACGGCTCGAGGACGAACGTGGAATGGAGCTATCAAAAAATCCTTCGGGTTGGTCAAACTATATTGCCAAGAGGGGCTACATGCCACATTACAGCCTTCTTGAGGCAATAGTAAGGCCACACTAGACGAAAACGGAAAAGTGTCAGGAGTTCGTTAAAATCGCTCTCGACAGGGTTTACGTTTCGAACTCTAGCGACGAAACTGCTGGGAGTAGGGAAACGTTACTCACCATATTGGAAAGAACATTGGCAGCACTAAATCACTTGTTAAATAAGATTTTTGAAATCCTCAAAAAATGAGCGGGTTACAAGGTTGGGAACTCAAAAATAGATTTTTCCAGAGTCGCTTTTTGCAACTTTATTCGATTTTTGACGCTTTTGAGTCGGTTTTCGAGCCCGTTCGCTAATTAAAAAAAAATTTAGCCCTTTCATTTTGCCGTCGATTGATACCAAAAACTTTTCTGTAGACCCAGAAATAAGGGAGTTATGGCGATTCGCTACAAAGCGGTTGATTTTCCAAAATTCGCGGCTTAAAATGACAAGGCTCCATAGTATAGTATAGGGTTCATTGATATTTTATATATATATATATATATATATATATATATATATATATATATATATATATATATATATATATATATATATATATATATATATATATATATATATATATATATATATATATATATACGTATATATATACGTATATATATTACAGCACAGAGAGCAACTCAAGGGCAACAATAATAAAATGTAGAAAAAAAAGCCCGCTAACTGTTGCTCCCATAAAACGAAAAGTATAGAGTGGCCAAAAGAGAGGTCAAATTCGGATGGAGAGGTGTCTTGGTACACTCTTCCTGAAAGAGGTCAAGTCATAGGCAGACGGAAATACAGACGAAGGAAGCCTGTTCCAGAGTTTACCAGTCAAGGGGATGAAAGAATGGTGATGCTTGTTAACTTTTGCATAAGGGGTTTGGACAGAGTAGGGATGAGCTTGAGTAGAAAGTCGTGTGCGGCGAGGCCGCGGGAGGGGGGGAGGCATGCACTTAGCAAGTTCAGCAGAGCAGTCAGCGTGAGAATATCGATAGAAGATTGAAAGAGATGCAACATGGCGACGGAATTTAAGAGGTAGAAGACTGTTAGTAAGAGGAGATGAGCCGGTGAGACGAAGAGCCTTCGGGTCCACTCTGTCCAAGAGAGCTGTGTGAATGAAGCCCCCTCACCCCTGAGAAGCATACTTCATACGCGGGATGAGAAGGCCCTTATATATGGAAAGCATCTATGCTGGGAAGAAGAACTGTCGGAGACGATTCAAACGCCCAACCTCGAGGAAGCTGGATTTAGTAAGAGAGGAGATGTGAAGTTTCCAGTTGAGATTTTAAGATAAGGATAGACCGAGGATGTTTAGTGTAGAAGAAGGTGACAGCCGAGTGTTGTCGAAGAATAGGGGATAAGTGTTTGGAAGATTTTGTCGAGTTGATAGGTGGATAAATTTGGTTTTTGATTCGTTGAAGGGCACAAGGTCTCTTTTACCCGAATCGGAAATGACAGCAATATGTGAGGGTAAGTTTTGCAGCCTCCAGTCCGGAATCTTGCAATTCCAGTTGAGAGGGTCGTCTATTGAAAGTTGAATAATGCAAAGTGGAGTCGTCAGCGTATGAGTGGCTAGGACAGTTTGTTATGGAGAGAAGATCATTGTTGAATAACCGGAAGAGATTGCGTGGTAGGACAGACACCACTTTTGATAGGTTTAAGGGAAGAAGAGTGACCGTCTACCACAGCAGAGATAGAACGACCGGAAAGGAAACTGGAGATAAAGAAACAGAGAGAAGGATAGAATCCGTATGAGGGCAGTTAAAAAATGAGAGCTGTGCCAGACTCTATCAAAAGCTTCCGATATGATGTCTAGCGCAACTGAGAAAGTTTCACTAAAACGGCTAAGAGATTATGACCAAGGGTCAGTTAAGAAAGCAAGAAGATTACCAATAGAACGCTCCTTGCGGAACCCATACTGACGATCAGATAGAATATCAGAAGTGGAAAGGTGTTTTTGAATTTTCCGGTTAAGGATTACTTCAAAACCTTTAGATAGACTGGAAAGTAAAGCTATAGGGCGGTAGTTTGAGGGATTGGAACGGTCACTTATTAGGCACAGGCTGTACGAAGGCGTACTTCCAGCAGGAAGGAAAGATAGATGTTGATAGGCAGAGGCGAAAGAGTTTGACCAGACAGGGTGTCAGAACGGAAGCACAGTTTTTAATTAAGAACAATAGGAGTCACTCCAAGTTTATAAGCCTTCTGAGATTTGAGGCCAGAGAGGGCATAGAAAACGTCAGTCTTAAGAATCTTAATAACAGACATAAAGGAGTCAAAGGGGTGATGAGTAGGAAGAATAAAGAAATAAATAATTAAATATATATATATATATATATATATATATATATATATATATATATATATATATATATATATATATATATATATATATATATATATACACACACACACACACACACACACACACAGACATAAATGCTTCACTTGAACAAAACACTTGCCCTAGCGACTGGAAAACTTCCTTTGTCACTCCCATCCCCAAAATTTCCAGTACACAGTCCCTTAATGATCTAAGGCCAATCGCCATCACGCCCATTCCCAGCCTCATTTGTGAAGATTTTATTTTTAACTGGGCTTACGATGATATTAGTAGCCTCATAGACATCCAACAATTTGGCAACATGAAGCACTCCTCCACCACTCATTGCCTGGTCAGCTTTCTAGATTTCATACACAGCCACCTGGACAAACGAGACACCTCCCTTGCCCTTGCTTTTGTCGACTTCAGGAAAGCTTTTGACATTGTAGACCACACTGTTGTCATTACTAAGGCCATTGAGTTGGGGCTTCACCCTAATTTAATATCGTGGCTGACTGATTTCCTCAGCGCACGCCAGCAAATAGTTCGCTCCCAGGGCTCGGTCTCCACTCCTCTTGAGCTGACGTGCGGCGTCCCGCAAGGCACCAAAATGGGTCCGCTTTGTTTCTTGGTGCTCATTAACAACGCCCTCATGGATTTATTTATGGATTATTTACACATTCAAATTCTCACTAACCGTTTCTCTCTTATATATAATGCGGAGTCTTGATTTCGTTGATCCTCATGCAATCCACCTCCTTGCAGCTAATTTTAATAACTGTGGCTTCCATAACTCCGTTCAAGTACTTCATCTTTTCGTTTCTGCATAGCACAATGTCACTAGCAAATAGTGTGTAACAAGGGGGTGTCCCATCACGAAACAGCACATCCAGCATCATATCATAAATAGGTCAGCAAAATCTTACTGGTATCCATTTTGTTGACCTAATACTACTAACTTGTTTTCTCTCCTATTCGTATATATCTTGGACCTTCCTCTTATTCTCTGCCACTGATTTATCATATTCCTTCAGACATCTTGACCTTGGAGTCTTTTCTAGGCCTTCCCTAGGCCTATTTGTACTATATTCAATCCCTGAGCTATATTCTACCCATACTATATCCATACCCATCCATTATGAACAATACTGTTTAAGCATAAATGCTGCTTCTGTACCTTACTTTTCATGGTATAAACCGAACCGTTCATCGTAGATATATTTATAATAATCCTTCTGTCCATTACTTTTTCCCAGATCATAATGATGTGAGATATTTGCTTTCTGTATCTGTAATTTACAGTCTTAGATATCACCCTTCTCTATAAAGATAAGAATGAAACGCAATAACCCTGCTCTTCTATTATTTTTTTTTCTGACTGCATATTTTGTGCGTCAAATACCATACCTTATCAATCCCGTATTCCCCCAGTCTCCTCAACACATCCACTCATGTTTCACCTGTTCCAATCGCACTACCGTTCTTCATTTTCACCAATGAAAATCATACTTGCCGTATACTAATATCCAGTGTAACACCATGGTTCTCAACGCTATCTCCATGACTGCTCTCGGATTTTCCTCGAAGAAGAGGCTTTCATAACTGTCGTCGCGCCTCTCCTTCATCTTATCTTGGCCCCTTGAGACCACTTCATTTTCATCCTTAACCTGTTTTTATTTAAGCATATATATATATATATATATATATATATATATATATATATATATATATATATATATAGATAGATAGATAGATAGAGATATAGATAGATAGATAGAGAGAGAGAGAGAGAGAGAGAGAGAGAGATTTTGCAAAGTTGGTGAAGGTGAGTAGGGAAAATCACGGGTCAAATCAGAAGTTTATTCCTGACTAGTTTCGCTTGGTACAGCTTCTTCAGAGGAATGAACACACCAGTGAAAGCATGCTATATTTATACACAAAGACAAATCCCTAACTGGTAACTCCCTAGGCTTCCTCCTCGGTGGTCAGGTCGGGTCATGTGGACGTCGCTTGGGTGAGTGAGGTCTAGGGTGTGGTGGTAGCCGTTGGTGGCCCGCCCCTTTAATCGCCTGCCTTGCCGTGACTGCCGCTGTGATCCTTGCCCATTTTATATCACCTGTTCTCTGGTTAATATTTTCATTCACTGGTATATGTAGCGCTTCCAGTACCTTCCTCCGTAGTTTGCTTAGTCCTTTCTCCAAAATCACCGCCCCTTCCCAGTTAGGTAAATGCCCCCTCTCGTCAATATGGTTCACTAGTGCGCTCGTGTGACGGTGGTGACGTACGTCTGCTTTATGTTCTCTTATCCTTTTGCCCAGGCCTCTGTATGTCTCGCCATAGTATGCACTGTCGCAACCATTACAAGGTATTCTGTACACAACACTATCTTCATTATCACGGTCATTCCTCTTAGATGTCACTAATTCACCGATCTTTTTCCCACTGTCACACACTGAGACTGAGACTGAGAAAAAGTCAAAGCAGTTACATAGTGGTCCACCGATTCACACGAGCGCACTAGTGAACCATATTGACGAGAGGGGGCTACCTAACTGTGGCGGTGATTTTGGAGAAAGGACTAAGAAAACTACGGAGGAAGGTACTGGAAGCGCTACATATACCAGTGAATGAAAATATTAACCAGAGAACAGGTGATATAAAATGGGCGGTGGCTGAACGGATAGCGTGACGGCCCCGCGTTCAGGAGGACGCGAGTTCAGTCCCCGACCGGTGCCACCAAGCTGGGATTTTTCAGCCGCCGCCGAGTGGCTTAAAACTACCCACAAGCTGTCCAGAAGACCACTTATCAACCCGGACTCTAGATTCTAGGATTAAAGATGAGCTCCGGGAGGGCAGCATAAGCCAATGCAAGATGGCGCCACTATAAAAACACTCGCCTGCGCCAGAACGGGCTGGGCCGACCATCAGGCCCCACCGGGAAGAAGCCTTGGACCGACCATCAGGATCCAACGGGAAGAAGCATACCGACGCAATAGGCCAAGACGTAAAAAAAAAAAAAAAAAAAAAAAAAGTCACGGCAAGGCAGACGATTAAAGGGGCGGGCCACCAACGGCTACCACCACACCCTAGACCTCACTCATATATATATATATATATATATATATATATATATATATATATATATATATATATATATATATATATATTTATATTTATAAAAGAACATAAGAACATAAGAACATAGGGAAACTGCAAGAGGCCGGATGGCCTACACAGGGCAGCTCCAGAATCCCCCCATTACTCACGATGGGTGAGGTGTAGTTACAGGGGTTACAGGTAGAGGCTTGATCCTCGTTATACCGGCGGTACTAGGCACACACCAGTACCCTGTCACCTTACTGCACCCACACCTCACTGCCACCTGTCGTCCTCGTCCATGTAGCTATCCAGTCTACTCTTAAAACAAGCTATCGCCCCTGCACTAACTATGTGATTGCTGGGTCTATTCCATTCCCCCACCACCCTATACTAAACCAATGCTTGCCTATATCTCTCCTAAATCTATACTTTTCTAATTTAAATCCATTACTGCGAGTTCTATCCTGCTGGCTAATTCCCAGTACTTAATTATATCGCCTTTGTTGTAACCCTTGACCCATTTGAATACTTCTATCAGATCTCCCCGCACTCTTCGTCTCTCTAGTGAATGTAAGTTTAGATGTTTCAGCCTATTTTGATATGGGAGGTTCCTCAGCCCCTGAATCATCTTGGTCATCCTCCTCTGAACTGATTCTAGCAAGTTCATGTCCATTCTGTAGTATGGGCACCAAAACTGGACAGCATAATCTAAGTGTGGCCTAACTAACGCTCCTGTTGGTTACCGTCCTGTTAATAAAGCCTAATACCCTGTTAGCCCTATTCCTCGCACTAATACATTGCTTCCTTAGTTTTAGGTCAGAGTTCACTAACACTCCCAAATCCGTTTCACACTCAGACCTGCCTATCGCTGTGGAGTCTAATACCCGTGTAATGGGTTGCGTGTTCCTACACTAAGTACGCTACATTTGGTGATGTTAAAATTCATCTGCCATTTCTCTGACCAAGCTGACAGTTTGTTGAGATCCTCCTGCAGTTCTCTAGCATCCTCCTCTGTCCTAATAGTGCGTCCTATTTTGGTGTCATCTGCAAATTTACCTATGTCACTAGTTATCCCATTGTCTATGTTATTGATGTAGATAATGAATAAAAGCGGGCCTAAAACTGAACCTTGAGGAACCCCACTGGTAACATTACCCCATTCGGATTTTTTACCGTTAATGGTAACCCTCTGTTTCCTGTCGCTAATCCACGCCTTAATCCAATCAAATACCTTCCATCTTATCCCATGAGACCTGACTTTATTTAACAGTCTCTGGTGAGGTACCTTATCGAAGGCCCTACTAAAATCAAGATAAACCACATCATAG
>NC_066511.1:3691175-3693675 GCF_024679095.1 Eriocheir sinensis | reverse complement strand
TGACAGCTTTAACCCATGTTCATGATTGTCATTGTGGGGTCACTGTTCTTTGTTTGCATAGTTTGGAGTTCAAGACCGGATTGCCTTTCCTGACATTACGGGGTGGAACCCCGCTACGGTTCTTCTCTTTTCCTTCTGACCAGCGTACGATTTTTGTTGAGGATTAATATATATTTCAAATTTCAAATTTCATTGGAGTAGAAAAAATATTTGTTCGGCCTTTAGCGCTGGTAGGCTTTATTGATTGGACCTATTGGTCGGCCCCACCCCGTTGGTGTTGTTTATAGATGGCTCCCCCATTTTAGTGTGGGAAACGGGTCATTGTCATTTTGAGGACTACCCTTAGCCCGTTACTGGCGCGGGCAAGTATTTTATAGCGGTGCCTCTCATGCTGGCCCATGCTTTCCCCAGAGTTCCATTTGACCTACTAGAGACTGTTATGCTATTAGAGAGACAGGGCTGGTAGATGTTCATCAGGACAAAATGTGCGTCGTCTTCAGCCCCACAGTGATGATTGAGTATTATCAGCTTGTACAGGACTTGAATCGGTGTGGTGTCACGCGCTGTCCCACTACAAGAGCTGTCCGCCCTGATCAACGCAAGCGCGAGCTTTGCTTACAAACACATTTCATTCACTGCATTGAGTCTTTTAATAGCTAATAATAAGTGTACCTATTATCTTACGATTTTATTCTTTCTCCTTAAAGTTCAGGCTGAAATGGGCCTCTATGTCAGCTATTAATTAAGAGGCGCGTATCCACTGAACCCGACGGAGAATCAAGAAAACTCTTAAGTAGACCGAAGAAAAATCATATGATAAAATAGGTAAGCTTATTATAATCTATTAATGACTTGAGGCAATCAATGAATGTAATGTGTTTGTTAATAAAATCCGGAAAGTTCGCCCTTGCGCAGATTAGGGAGGGACGGTTCATGATAGTAGGACAGCTTATGACACCACTGTAATACCGCTCCAGCACGTTGACCACTCAGCCATTATTGTATATTTTTCTGTTGTTAAATAATGAGAAAGAATTTCCCAAAATACCATCGAGGAAACAAATAATGCTCCACAAACTATAACTTAATTAGCCTTACTCATATGAGACGATATATTTACTTTTTTGCCAATATGACAGAAAACGACTTTATTTGAGTTATTCTCAGTGAAAGATCAAGGAAATTGTTTGCTAATGCCCCTCCAATCCGTGAATGGAAGGACACGAACGTGTTCCGCGATTTTTCTTGTTATTTTGTCTTCTCTGTTGAAAATCTCATGACATGACTTTCTTGAATGTGAAATATATTTCCTGAATCGGATTCAAGGCACAGTTTTTCGTTCAGATTCGTACGTCAAATCCATGTAAACTCATCTTAGACTCATCTTGTCAGATATAGCATTCCTACTTGTTTACCCAGGCACTGCAGTAAACTTATAAAAAAATAATATTATATAAGTAGCATGTCGTTTGTAAATGAATAAAAACAACAACATTATAATAATGCCATGTTGTCCCAAGACCACACTCATTAAAACACGTTATCGTTCCTGAGCCATGACACTTGTATACGTGTCACACAAACATCGGTTCATTGGATTAATGGATTAACCCGCCGGTCGCAGCCACTAATAAGTCACGTCGGATCTGATGCGTTGCGATACGAACATTTCATTATCACGCTCCTTACTTCTTAGGCAGTCTTCTCGGGAGGCAGAGATAACACATCCATATTAATTAACTCCCACCGACCGCCTACAGCCACTCCTTGCTGAGCCTCCGTGGCGAGCAGACTGACGATCCACTAGTCTTGGGGAACTATTAAGTAATTAGGATATTGATCTTAACTCTGAAAATTCCGAACACCTATACGAGGCCTGTTGTAAAGTAAGAGAGAGAGAGAGAGGAACCAAGGTGGAGAAGGATGCCTCCCAACACAGAGGAGCAGCACCAGGAGGTGGCCACTATAGACTCTACAACGCCAGGGTCTGAGGTTGTGCCGCAGCCTGAGAAAAAAGGTACTGGAAGTGTGTGTGTGTGTGTGTGTGTGTGTGTGTGTGTGTGTGTGTGTGTGTGTGTGTGTGTGTGTGTAATTCACCTACGAGCTGGACTCGTCATCGCCAGCAAGTACCCTCCCGATTATCGCAAGGCTTATTAGTCAATTTCTGGGTTCTGCCGGGACCTTCACACACTACACATCTCATCCTCCTTGCTCAAGTGGGGACAGAAACCGCTCCTTGTCAGTGAAAAAATCTTGGACTGAGCGGGGTCGAACCTGCGCCTGCCAGGTCGTGAAGCCGGGCAGCGCAGAGCTTTGTTTATGTTTGTGTGTGTGCGTGTGCGTGTGTGTGTGTGTGTGTGTGTGTGTGTGTGTGTTTGGCGGTCGAGGTATGACTAAACGCAGCTTGTGGGAGTAGTGTGTCTTTTTTTGTAAAATTAGAATTGGTCACTCAGGCGTTGATTATATCAGTGACGTATAAATGGTCATGAGAAGGTGTGGG
>NC_066511.1:3666175-3686175 GCF_024679095.1 Eriocheir sinensis | reverse complement strand
GTGTTGCCTCGAGGGAGACACAAAAGAATATAGAGGAGAGTCGTGCTGCCAGGCTGGCTTAGGACTCGGAGCGATACAAGACTTTCACGAAGGACTAGAACCCGTCTGAGGAGGGATAAGGAAAGGTACGTCAGAGATCTCGCTGAGGATGTCGAGGGTTGTCTAAATGCAAACGACCTTAGACCTGCCTTTCAAGCTCTGACGAAGCTCCACTTTAAATCCACATCTCAAATGAGTACTGTCCGAACAGCTGATAGGCAGATAGTATCATGCAGATGGGTACCGGGCTTGTTGGGGCGAGCACTTTGGACAGTTGTACACGGCAGAGCTCCCAGGCGGACAGCTCCCTCTGGCTGGGTTGCATATGCCGGCTGCTGATCAACCAGTAGACAAAAATCCACCCTCGTGCGGAAGTGAGAGAGGCTGTGAAGAAGTTGAAGGGTGAAAAGGCAACTGGGATAAGTAATATTAGCGCAGAGATCTTTGAAAGCTGGGGGTGAAGCCATGATCCGTGGGTTGCATGCGGTGTTGTTTGCCGTGTGGCAGTCCGGTGCCATTTCTCTGGATGGGAAAAGGGGGTTGATTGTCCCTATCTGGAAAGGGAAAAGGGACCGACAGGACTGCAACAATTTCCGTGGTATTACACTGCTCAGCGTGCCGGGCAAGGTGCTCCCCCATCTGCTGCTGATGCGAATTCGATCTCACCTACTAAAGATTCAGAGATATGAGCAATCCGGGTTCGCGCCCGGCAAGTCAACAATTGACCGGATATTAGGTCTTCGCGTCCTCGTGGAACACCGACGTGAGTTTCGACAGGGGCTGCTCGCAGCCTACGTCGATCTTGAGAAGGCTTTTGACTCAGTGCATCGTTAGGCACTCTTGGATATTCTGCGGATCCGTTGGATTCTTACAAGGATTATTGACCTGATGGCTGTCCTTTACTCTGTGACTGAGAGTGCTGTGAAGTGTGAGGGAGGCGTTTCCGGCTTCTTCCCTGTTAATTCAGGAGTGAGGCAAGGGTGCATTCTTGCTCCATCACTTTTCAACACTTGCATGGACTGGGTATTAGGCAAAGTTGCTTATCAAAGTCATTGCGGAGCATCTGTTGGCGACATCAAGGTCGCTGATCTTGTTTATGCTGATGATGCTGTACTTTTCGCGTAATTGCTGGAGGTCCTGGTACTGGTCCAAAGTGCTGCATGAGGAGGCGAAGCCTCTGGGACTGGGGGTCTCTTGGGCCAAAACTAAGGTCCAGTCGTTTGGAAGCTTGCTGGATGGCACAGTTCAGTCTGTTCATGCATGTGGTGAGGATGTAAAAGTCACCAAAAGTTTCATATACCTTGGTAACGTAGTGCATAACAATGGTGGGTCCCACCAGGAAATCACTCGACGGATTGGCCTGGCCCGCGGTGTTATGGATTCGCTAAATACGAGTATATAGCGTTGTTGATATCTACGCAGGCGGACAAAGATTTCATTCTTTAAATAGCTTGTGCTCCCTGTCCTAATGTATGGCTGTGAGACATAGACTCTGAATGGTGACTTGGAGAGGCGTGTCGATGGATTTGGTACCAAGTGCCTTCGCAGGATCATGGGATATCGCTGGAATGACTTCGTGTCGAACCAGCTACTACTCAGTGAAACTGAATCGATGCCTGTTACCAGCTTAGTCCGTGAACACCAACTCCGGCTATATAGGCACGTGGCGCGCCTCCCGGACGTCGATCCTGCTCACAGGGTTGGAGGAGACAAAGGGGACGTCCATGTAATTCATGGCTGGGGCATGCCAGCCGATCCTGCCACGAGGGACTTGGGATGGAGCGGCTAGCTGCATTGGAGCTTGCTCGGGAGGACCGCCAGGAGTATGGATGGCGAGTGAGTGAAGCGACGCACCTTCGGGAGTATGCTCCCCATTAGTAAGATAGTTACAGCAATTACGGAATGAATTTAAAAAAAAAAATTTCTCTTGAATAAAATCTTTCTGAATGCAATGGTATTTTCACATTTTAGAGACAGGGTTACGTAAGTGGAGACAAGAAAGGATTTGTTACAAATGGCATAAACATTAAATGGTATTTACTGAATGACATTCACCGTAATTACTCAATTTTTAACACTCGAGTTTTGAAAATCGTGTAACAGTTGTAAAAGCAATGCATAATCCAACGATGTCAACAAAATTTACCTATCTTGTGTAACAACTGAGCTCAGTAAGGAAACGAATAATTTTTGAACCTATGCTTTACTGTTGGGCGACGGAGACTTTTGAATATCCGCCTGCCAACAGCCAATCAGCAGCTTCCTTATTTACTTGGTTATGGATCTAGCCACTGGAGGGAGGGATCCACCTTAAGCGAATGGACTATAGCTTTATTTACGTTTGGCCTACAGTTCAGGTTGGCTTTCTTGATGGGGTCTGCTGGTCGGTCCCAGCCTGTAATGATGCAGGCAACCGTTTTATAGCAGCGCCATTTTGCCTGGCTCATGGTAACCCCACAGAACTGCCTTTTTTAATCCTCTTTACAGAGCTTAAGTTGAGTCCCATTTGATGTAGTGTGGTAATTATTATCATCAATATTGCTATTGTTAATAATAATAATAATAATAATAATAATAATAATAATAATAATAATAATGGTATTATTATTATTATTATTATTATTATTATTATTATTATTATTATTATTATTACTGTTATTTTATTGTTATTATCATTATTGTTATTATTATTATTATTATTATTATTATTATTATTATTATTATTATTATTATTATTATTATTATTATTATTATTATCATTATTATTATTACCATTATTACTATCATTTTAATTATATTATTATTATTATTATTATTATTATTATTATTATTATTATTATTATTATTATTATTATTATTATTATTATTATTTGTAGTGGTAGTAGCAGTAGTAGTAGTAGTAGTAGTAGTAGTAGTGGTAGTAGTAGTAGTAATAGTTGTAGTAATAGTAGTAGTAGTAGTAGTAGTATCATTATCTGTTTTTCATTTTTATGATCATTATAAGTATTATTGTTATTAAGATAATTATTAACATAATTATTATCTTCATCGTCATTTCATTAATATTTATTGATCTTTTTGTTATTATTAATATCATTATTATTATTATTATTATTATTATTATTATTATTATTATTATTATTATTATTATTATTATTATTATTACTACTACTATTATTATTATTTCCGTGGCCTAGCGGTTAGCATGTCTAACTACGAATCCGCGGGCCCGGGTTCGAATTTCGGCCTGGACAGTCAACTTGCACCTCACCCAGCTGTTCATCCTACCTTTCGGGCTGGTCGATAAATTGGTACCCGGGAAAACTTAGGGAAGGCAAACTGTGGTAACCCGATTGTCACATTGGCCCTGTGTCCCGGGGCAATGAGTTCTTCTCACTTCAGACTCAAGGACCAATGCCACGGAGACGAGCACCGCGCCCACGCGCAGCCATAGCGTATACTTCAAACTTTACCTTTACCATCATTATTATTTTTGTAATTTTCATTATTCATGCTTTGATTTAAATAATTGTAATTATTTTATTATTATTATTATTATTATTATTATTATTATTATTATTATTATTATTATTATTATTATTATTATTATTATTATTATTATTATTATTATTATTATTATTATTATTATTATTATTATTATTATTATTATTATTATTATTATTTTTATCATTATTATTATTATTATTATTATTATTATTATTATTATTATTATTATTATTATTATTATTATTATTATTATTATTATTATTAGGTGTAGTAGTAGTAGTAGTAGTAGTAGTAGTAGTAGTAGTAGTAGTAGTAGTAGTAGTAGAAGTAGTAGTAGTAGTAGTAGTAGTAGTAGTAGTAGTAGTAGTAGTAGTAGTAGTAGTAGTAGTAGTAGTAGTAGTAGTAGTAGTAAAAATAGGAGTAGCAGCAGCAGTAGTAGTAGTAGTAGTAGTAGTAGTAGTAGTAGTAGTAGTAGTAGTATGAAGTAGCACCAGCAGCAGTAGTAGTAGTAGTAGTAGTAGTAGTAGTAGTAGTTGTAGAAGTAGTAGCAGCAGTAGTAGAAGTAGTAGTGTCATCATCAGTATCAATATATCAAGTGAATAAGTTATTTCCATCATTATTTATATATATATATATATATATATATATATATATATATATATATATATATATATATATATATATATATATATATTTTTTTTTAATATCACTAAGAAAATCGTCTCAATGAACAAGACATTCAATGGACCTCGAATATATCGTGTATTTCCTGAGGGAAGACTTCCCCACTCTTTCTTGTTTTGTTTCCTTCCATGCAGAGCGGTGCGTAACGGGAATTATATTTTTTATTATTATTATTTTCCTAGGCCTCTCATACTGATAAATACAATAACGTTCGAGGTGGTATGACACAAGTATATTTCCTAGCACCCTTTGATAATTATAATATTAATATATTCTTACTTCTACGAACATCTGTTAAACATAATAATATTAGTACTAATAATAATGATGACAGAAACAATTATAAGAATGATAATACTACAATAATGATAGTAAAATAACAGTGACAATAACATCATCAATCCTACTACTACTACTACTACTACTACTACCACTACTACTACCACTACTACTAATACTACCACTTCTAATAATAATACTATACGCCTCCGTGGTCTAGTGGTCAGCGTGGCTGGCTTCTACTCCGTGGGCCCGGGTTCGAATCCCGGCCCGGGCAGTCGGCGTGCAGCTCACCCAGCTGTTCATCCTCCCTTTCGGGTTGGTCGATAAATGGGTACCTGGGAAAACCTGGGGAAGGTAAACTGTGGTAACCCGGATGTCACACTGTCCCGGGGTAATGGGCTCCCTCCCACCACAGGCTCAAGGGCCAATGTTACGGAGATGAGCACCAAGGCCACGCGCTGCTACAGCGTATGCCCCCAACTTTACCTTTACCTACTAATACTACCACTACTATTACCACTTCTACTAATACTACCACTACTACAGCATTTTTCATTATAGATAGACAGATATGAGGAATAGAAAAACAGTGGTCACCATTAATATCACAGAGTCCCGAACTATGCTACCGTAGCAATAAAGGTTGTCATTCACGCAAAATAGTTTGACATATCTGCAGATTAGATCGTTCGCCTCGTATTTTGCAATTATCCTCCGCTTATCCTCCTCCGTGGTCAGCGTGCCTGGCTACTACTCTGCGGGCCCGGGTTCGATTTCCGGCCCGGGCGCAGCTCACCCAGCTGTTCATCCTTCCTCTCGGACTGGTCAATAAATGGGTACCTGGGAAAACCTGGGGAAGTTAAACTGTGGTAACCCAAATGTCACACTGGCCCTGCGTCCCGGGGTAATGGGCTCCCTCCCACCACAGGCTCAAGGGTTAATGCGACGTACATGAGCACCGAAGCCACGTGCACCTATAGCGTATGCCCCCAACTTTACCTTTACTTACGTTTATCCTCCTCCGATATGCGGTCGTTGCGACCAAGGTCTTGGTTGCGACAACGACGAGGCATTGTTCCGCAAGGTAAGCTGTATATATACTGTTCTGAAAGTGCACACCCCTTACAACATACAGTTGCCATGGGGGAAGGGGATGTAGAGGGTGAGGAAAGGGCGGCATAAGTTCGATGCTTCATATTCAAGTTTTGCTATGAAGTTCCATTTTCTCTAAGTGTCAAATTAATGGTGTTTGTTGTTGTAACATTTGTAGTATTGACGCTACTTTTCTGCGGCAGTGTCGTTAGGATTGTAATTTGTCCGACTATTTTGCGCTTTGTCTAGCATACTGCTATACTATTTATATACAATTAAGGAAATGAAAGAAAAATAAATAACTTTGCAGAAGTTTTTTTCAAGTGTGTGTGTGTGTGTGTGTGTGTGTGTGTGTGTGTGTGTGTGTGTGTGTGTGTAATAATAATAATAATAATAATAATAATAATAATAATAATAATAATAATAATAATAATAATAATAATAAACGGTTTATTGCATGAAGTAGCAGGCAGCCCTAGAGCTGAAAATATACACCAATGGAAGATGAAATGAAATGAATGAGACAAATGAACAAAGTAGTATGATTGAAAATAAAAAGGAAAATAGAAATAACAATAATAGCAATAATCATAGTAAAGATAATGATAATAATCATGATAATAATAATAGTAATCTTAATCACAATAATATTCATAATAATAATAATAATAATAATAATAATAATAATAATAATAATAATAATAATAATAATAATAATAATAATAATAACAATAACAACAACAACAAGTACTAATGTAATATATTTACAGAACATACAAATAGTGCTGCTCGTAATTTGCATTGTTGATATATTTGACCATCATGGGCACGGCGCTGTTCTTATAGCGGTCAGTCCGTGCCCGTATCGGGGCAATAATGTTGTGGTGTCTCAGTGAGTGCTTAGAGCGGTTCACTGCGGGTGGGAGGATGTGTCTGTGTCTGGGCTAGTTGAGAAGCTTGGTTGCGAACCTGTATAGTAGGGTCTCGTGACGGTGTTGTAGGCTGGTGAGATGGAGGGAGTCGAGGGCGTCCTGGTAGCTGGTGTAGTGAGGGCTCAGGATGATTTTGCAGGCTCGCTTCTGGACGCGTTCAAGTTGGCGGCGCTGCGTGATGTTGATGGAGGAAGACCACACTTGGGACGCGTATGTCAGTTTGGGGAGGATGAACGAGGAGTACACGCTCGCCAGCGCACACTCAGGGGCCCCCAGCGTTTTGAGTCTCCGCAGCAGGTACAACTTATAGGTGGCAGATTTGGTGAGCTGGGAGGCGTGCTCCTTCCATGTGAGTTTGCTGTCCAAGGTGACTCCAAGTAGTTCTGCAGATGTAACTACCTGGAGGGGAGTGTCATTGATGGACACTACAGGGGGGGCAACAGGTGTTGATGTGTAGGAGTGTAGTTTAGTTTTGGTGTCGTTGATGGTGACCATGGTGTGTGTGTGTGTGTGTGTGTGTGTGTGTGTGTGTGTGTGTGTGTGTATGCGCAAGTGTTGTAGGTAACACATAAAAAAGATTTGGGAAGGGGGAAGGGGGTAAGCTCCGCGCAGGTGTGCAACTTTTCAGCTGTCACATCTTCATGTGATGGTGGTGGTAGCCCAGGCAGTAGCGGTTGTGATCTCAGTGCTACTAACCCTCACGCAGACATTTGTACAACAAAACTCTGATAATAGCATCCCTGGCTAAGACTCGTGTTGCACCAGTATTTTCAGAGCCATTAAATAACTTTTTTTATTTTTTTACCCAACGGCAACGCTACTTAAAACGAAAATGAGTGGTATTCAGCCCGACACTCCGATGGAAGGCTTCATTCCGTTTCTCACTAACGTAGTGTCCCACTTATACCATAACAAGGGTTTCTCGTATGTTAGTAGGTGCTTAAAGTGAATCTTTTTGTTGAAAATTGTCTGCGTGCGATCCATTACTGTCTTAACATAGAGAAATCAAATCTTGTGAAAATCAACTGAGATGGCCTACATGCTGGATCCTGGTGAGTCTGTGTGTGTGTGTGTGTGTGTGTGTGTGTGTGCGTGTGTGGGGGGGTGTTATTCACCACGGCCAGATCACGAACTGAACTCGTCATCGCCAGCAGGTACCCTCCGACAAGAGCAAAGATCATTATAGTCGATCTTTGGGTACTGCCGGAACCTTCACACACCACACACCCCATTCCCCTTGCTCAAGAGGAGACAGTAACCGCTCCATGCCACTAGAAAAATCCCGGTCTGAGGGCTGCTTGAACCTCCGCCTATCAGGCCTCCAAACGTGGCAACGCAGAGCTTTAACCGACTGAGCTATCAGAGCGGTGTGTGTGTGTGTGTGTGTGTGTGTGTGTGTGTGTGTGTGTGTGTGTGTGTGTGAGAGATTTTACATAGAAAATCAGACCACACAGACCCCATGGACCAGACTTGGTGGTCTGTCCTTAAACCTAAGTGATTTTACATTAATCAGAAGACTCCAAAACGTTGCATTTCTACTCTAGTTGATATTAAGTTGAAGGAAGTGACGGTCGAGCTTATTTTGAAGGAGTCAATCGTGTTACACTGGACCACTGACGGTGGAAGCTTATTCCATTCTCGCACTACAACGTTGGTGAAGAAAAATTTGGTGCAGTCTGAATTTACTTGTCTACATCTGAGTTTTACGCCATTGTTCCTCGTGCGCAAAGTGTCATCGATCATAAACAATGTTGATCTGTCTACATTCGTGAAACCATTAAGTATTTTAAAACATTCGATCAGTTTTCCTCGGAGGCGACGTTTCTCAAGAGAACATGTTAAGGGTAGAAAGCCTTTCTTCGTAGGATTTGTTGCGCAAGGAAGGGATCATTTTCGTTGCCCGACGCTGAACACCTTCTAATTTAGCAATATCCTTTGCATGGTGGGGAGACCAAAACTGTACCGCATATTCCAAGTGGGGTCTGACTAAACTGTTGTAGAGCGGGAGTATTACATCTTTATTCTTGAATACAAAGTTTCTTTTAATGAAGCCCAACATTCTGTTCGCTTTGTTTGCTGCATCGATGCATTGCTGTGAGAATTTGAGGTTTGACGCGATTTTGACCCCCAAGTCTTTGACGCATTGAACGCTTTTGAGTTTAACGCCGCGCATTTCGTATTCGAACTTCTTATTCCTCGTTCCAACTTGAAGGACCTGGCACTTGTCTACGTTAAAGGGCATCTCCCATCTATCCGACCAAGCTGAAATTTTGTGCAAATCCTCTTGGAGGCTTTGCCTGTCTTCGTTAGTGAGAACCGAGTTGCCAATCTTTGTGTCGTCTGCAAATTTACTAATGCGGTTATTGAGTCCAACATCCACGTCGTTGATGTAAATAATGAAGAGCACTGGGCCAAGGACCGAGCCCTGAGGGACGCCACTAGTGACAGGCGCCCACTCTGAGTTAAATCCGTCAATCACTACTCTTTGTTGTCTGTTGCTCAACCAATTCGCGATCCATTGGTTTACTTGACCGTCAATACCTATTTGCTTTAATTTGTAAAGTAATTTATGATGCGGGACTTTATCAAACGCTTTCTGGAAATCAAGATAGACTACGTCCAGTGATTTGGTTACGTCATAAACAGTGAAGAGGTCGTTATAAAAGGTTAATAGATTTGATAGGCAGGATCTTTTGTTTCGGAAGCCATGTTGTGAGTCCCCAATCAATGAGTGGCTTTCAAGGTAATTCACAATTTTGTCTCTAATTATGCCCTCAAGTAGCTTACCTACAACCGAAGTTAGACTAATGGGCCTGTAATTACCTGGTACGTTTTTGTCTCCTTTCTTGAAAATCGGTGTCACGTTAGCCTTTTTCCAATCTGAAGGGACGATGCCTTGTCGCAAGGACATATTGAATACGGTTGTGAGGGAGGAGAGTATTTCGCTCTTTGTTTCTTTCAGCAGAGTTGGATATACTTTGTCAGGTCCAGGACTTTTATTTGTTTTAAGTGAATGGAGAGCTTTAAGGACTTCATCGGTTGTTATTTCAAAATTAGGCAATGCATGCTCGAGATTTACAATAGTACTGGTGTTGGTGGTAGCGAGAGGAAGACTGTTAGTATTAAACACCGAGGAAAAGTAATTGTTTAAGAGGTTTGCAATGTGTTGGCTGTCAGTCACTAGTGCACCGTCGCTGTTTGTTAAAGGTCCAATACCACTTTTGATCGCCTTTCTGTTGTTTATGTAACTGAAGAAAGATTTCGGATTATTTTTACAGTTGGCTGCAATATTTTCTTCGTATCTACGCTTTGCCTGGCCTACTAGTCTTTTTACTCGTCGCCTGGCATCATTATAAAGTCTAATGTTTTCGGGCGTGCTTTGTTCTTTCTTTAACCTGTAAAACAATTTTCTCTCATTGACTGATTGTTTAATTTCGCTATTAAACCACGGTGGGCTTTATTAGTGTTAATTCGCTTCTCGCACAAGGGGACGAATGTGTTCTGCTGAGTGAGTAAGTGATTTTAAGGCTTAGCCAGGCTTCCTCTACGTTGCCGTCATCTGATAGTTGTATTTCTGTTAGTTTTGTCGGATTTCTACGAAGTTAGCTCTTTTGAAATTGGGCACCTTTACTTTATTTTCAGTCACTGATGATTGAGCTTTAATGTCGACGCGCACTAATTTATGATCGCAAGAACCGAGGTGTTCTCCTACCGTGACACTACTGATTAGGTTATCTTGGGTCGTTATAACAAGGTCGAGTATATTATTTTGTCGAGTTGGCTCAGAAACCATTTGGCTTAAATAATTTTCTTCTAGAAATTCGATCATTCTATGTGACTCGCCTTCTGTACCTGACAGTGTCGCCCAGTCGATATGGGGGAGGTTAAAGTCTCCTAATATCAGTGAGTCGCTGTTATTAAGTGACTGCCTTAAGACGCTGTACATTTCAAGGTCGTCATCAAGTGATTGCCCGGGAGGTCTGTAGGTGACAGATATATTTAAGTTGACTTTTGCAATGTTTACTCGCACGCACAAATGTTCAACGTTACTGTTTCCCGGTGTTTTGTCAGTGGGTTGCAAATAGCTTTTGACATAAAGGGCGACGCCACCGCCTCTACGGTTTACACGATCTTTGTTGAAGAGTCTGTAGCCATCTATGTTGTATTCGGAACTTAAATCAATATTTGTGGTGTCGATAAATGTTTCGGTTATAGCAATTATGTCAAAATTTTCTGTTAAAGCAAGACATCTCAGTTCATCAAATTTGTTTCTTAGGCTACGCGCATTGAAACTAAGGATTTTTAAGTTATCTAGAGGCTTAGTAATAGAGGTGGTGGTACTTGCGGGATCACGGTTACGGGTTTGTAAAGAGAGAGAGAGAGAGAGAGAGAGAGAGAGAGAGAGAGAGAGAGAGAGAGAGAGAGAGAGAGAGAGAGAGAGAGAGAGAGAGAGAGAGAGAGAGAGAGAGTGTGAGTGTGTGTGTGTGTGTGTGTGTGTGTGATTTACGTGGTAAATATGAATACAATTATGTAAAAATGTGTGTGTGTGTGTGTGTGTGTGTGTGTGTGTGTGTGTGTGTGTGAGTGAGTGTGTGAGTGTGAGTGTGTGTGTGTGTGTGTGTGTGTGTGAGTGAGTGATTGATTGATTTACGTGGTAAATATGAATACGATTATGTAAAAATAATTTCCAGAATATAATGAACAGCTGTCCCGTTTTCTCTCTTTCAATGTTAGATAACATAACTTCAGAGCCTATATAATATTTGTGTTATATGTAACGTATTATATAATGCTGTGACTTTTAACATATATAGATAGGAAAGTCTACTGTCATTTAAGCCACTTTTATCAATATGATGATATTCAAAATATTGATAATGATGACGAAAAGTAAAGATATTAATGATGCCTAAAAACATTATTGAGTATATCAATAATTATGATAATAATGACAATAATAATAATAATAATAATAATAATAATAATAATAATAATAATGAAGATAATATTAATAATATATATATATATATATATATATATATATATATATATATATATATATATATATATATATATATATATATATATATATATATATATATATATTTACGTATCAGCCTATAGCGCCGGTAGGCTTTCTTGAGGGGCCTGGATGGTAGTCGGCCCCAGCCCGTCATGGCGCAGGCAAGTGTTTTATAGTGGCGCCATCTTTTCTTGGCTCATGCTGCCCCCCGGAGCTCGTTCTTGATTCACTTGGACGGTTTCCTCTAGAGTCCGGGTTGATGGGTGGTCTTCAGGACAGCATGTGGGTAGTCTTAAGCCACTCGGCGGTGACTGAAAAATCCCAGGTGGTAGCGGCGGATTCGAACCCGCGTCGTCCATCACGCGGTGAATGCGGGGCCCGCACGCTAACCACTCAGCCACCGCCTACCCATATATATATATATATATATATATATATATATATATATATATATATATATATATATATATATATATATATATATATATATATATATATATATATATATATATATATATATATATATATATATATATATATATATATATATATATCTATATATATATTTGTGTGTGTGTGTGTGTGTGTGTGTGTGTGTGTGTTTATTAATTTATTCATTTATTGTTTATACCTTTATTCCTTTTTTTTACGTGTTACGTATAGTGCCGGGTGTAGGATTTCATGATGGGGCCTGTTGGTAGGCCTTAGCCCATTGGTGGTGCAGGCAAATATTTTATAATGACGCCATTCTTGATTTGACTCCTTTCTGCCTTTATATATAGCTACTATCTAGTGCAAGAAAAAGTCAGTTGCAAATGGATAAATATTTACCTTTGATTTTTGGGGGGGGGTAAATATTTCCTCTTTCGTTGCTTCTTTTTTTTCTTTTCTTCGGTTTGATTGTTGTTTTAGTTCATTTGAGTGTTGGAGGTCTCATTAGCAATGTAAATTAATAATAACCATAATATGACCGTGACAATTTGGTAATGATCAGTATTGTTAAGGCGTCCATATCTCGGTTCCTACTTAACCAACTTCTCTTCTGTTGTCACATGTTTTCTACTAACCTTCAAACTTCCAGCGAAACCATATGAAAGAGTGTAGACATGTATGAAAATAGCCATGAAAAGTGTGTGCTAAACCGCGCTGCCGCAGGCAGGGAAGTAGCCCAATTCGTCCCGCGGCAGCTAAAACCCGCTGCTCACGATTGCTAACATCCAGTGCCAGTGTTCACATTTTACTATAGTCCGACACATCTAAAGTGGCGCCTCTGACGTAGACAGCCCTCTATACACTGTTGCTACGTCTTCAACTGACCTTGCGAACCGTGCCACTCCTTCTCTCTCTCTCTCTCTCTCTCTCTCTCTCTCTCTCTCTCTCTCTCTCTCTCTCTCTGTGTGTGTGTGTGTGTGTGTGTGTGTGTGTGTGTGTGTGTGTGTGTGTGTGTGTGTGAAATAGTTTCGAGAAACACAACAGTCGAAAGTCCAAAGGCGGCCGCAAGAGAATTTCGTCGGTCAGTACCCCGCCTACGAGACTTTCCCGAACTCGAGGGAAAGATTTAAGCCGCTTTTAGCCCCATATTTTATCAAAATTATGCCATATGGCAGACAGTGTATGGCAGATGGCAGACACACACCAAAATATGGCAGAAATGCCATAATTAAGGCAGGTAGCGCAACTGTGGTGTGTTGGGTTGGGACCCTGGGGGGGCATACTCAAAGCTTTCAAGGGCGCCTTTCGTGGCAACGGCGCCTTTCCGCACCGCCGTTCCCCGAAAGGTGCATACACAAAAGCTCGGCTGGACGGCGCCATCTTTGAAAACATGGCTCGTAAGCGCCTTAGCGAAGCGGCGGGTCGGAGCTGCCGTTGAGAAGGCAAAGGCGCCTTTTAGCGAGTCAGTGGCGGAGAACGCCTGTCTCTTAGCTCACAATTACTTAAAAATACCTCAGAACTTGGTTTTGAGTGAAACACATCATTTCAAGAGTAATTACTGGGTGGCAGCACCGTAGTAAACTTTTATTACCTAATCAAATAAGGAGTTATGAATGTTTTCTAGGGATTTTGAGTTATGATTCATTAACAGCTTTATAATGCTGTGTTATCCACTCACTGTGAGGTGGCACTATAATAGACTAGTGAATGGAGTTACGTTACTTCGGTAGGTAGAACAATCGATGGTGTTTTATTAATATGGGTTCACGGGAATGTGGTTACTGCCGAGTATTAGGCTGTGTGTTGTTTCTTCATTATTTTCACAAGCTCAAAGGTGTTAATATGACCTATATTAACTGTAAGGAACACATACTTCTGTTAAGGTTTCTGTGTAAATTTGAGTATCACTTGATAGTATGCTACGTGTTTCTAAAATCACAACTTTTTGAAGATTCGATTAGCCTATCACCACTGACAAAATCAACATCTTTTTGATGCTATATTATAAATCTATGACCATGAAATTCGTGACGTATCACTATGGTGATCTATCACGGCAAAGTTACTATAGCCCTATTATCACATAATTATCAACTAATTATTCTGGTAAACTTGATTATTATATATAATGAGTAACATATCACCGCTAAATCAGTACATAACATGTACCACTTCAAAAGATCGAACTTCTCAACGGACATAATTTCCCACCCTCACTTGTATCCGCATGTTTACTCCCTCCGCGCCGTGCGAAGATTCTAGAATGTTCTCTCCATGCACCGGCTGTCAGTTGCGGACAGTGCTGCGTGATTGGCCCGCACTTCCAAAGCCACAGTTGTCACGGGCGCTCTGACTGGTTGACTCGTGAAAAGGCGCCGTTGAGGGAAATCCCGCCTTTTAGCGATTCGGCGCACCAATGGCGCCTTTGAAAATGTTTGTGTATCGGGATTCTGCCGAAACGAAAGGCGCCGTTGGTGCCCCGTATCAAAAGGCGCCTTTTGTCAACTGGCGCCTGTCAGGAAGGCGTGGTTTGAGTATACCGCCCCTGACCTTAGCTGACAACGCCGCGGAGGCAACGGTGCCAAGTGTTGTACAGATTTCCTTGTATTCACACACAAAGAAAGAATCATTTATAAAAAAAAACACTTTTTTTTATACGAGAGAGAGAAAGAGAGAAAGGGAAGGCTGTGAGGGGCGCGGTTCGGGAGCTGAGTTGCAGACGTGACACCAGTGTATGGGGAGCTAGCTACCTACGTCAGAGGCGCCACTTTAGATGTGTCGGACTATAACTGGGGGACTAGATGTGTCGGACTATAACTGGGGGACATCATCCCATTCGCTCCTCCTTCGGGCCACTATAGTCAGTTTGGGCGGGGTCCGCTCGGGGAGTTCCACAGCTCTGCCAAATCTTATTTAATATAGACAGAATATTTGATACACAGTTTTAGATAATACGTAGATGACATAATGAGGGACGGAGTGGTGTACTGGGGATGATGCAGCAGCATTGCTAAGAGATTCGGGCCCCACCCAAACTGACTTAATACTTGTGTCAGACTATACGACAGGTGAATATGTATCTAACCTCCTACCGGGGAGCGGAGCCCCCTTGACCCTCTTGTGTTTCCACATTTCGCTGCATAATTAATTGATTAAAGGGGTATACTCCAGGGGCCCGTCGCCTCGCCCACCCTACGACACCAAGCCAAGAGGATCCCTCCGGGCAAGTCTCCATGTAGGCTCCCTTCTTATTTAAGTACCTCCTGGCAGGATCTATCAACTTGCTTAAGCCACGAAGTCTCTGTAAGAGACAATCCTGAGTTGAGGATGCCTCAAGCCACGAAGTCTCTGTAAGAGACAATCCTGAGTGGAGGAGGCCTCAAGCCACAAAGTCTCTGTAAGAGACAATCCTGAAAGGAGGAGGCCTCAAGCCACGAAGTCTCTGTAAGAGACAATCCTGAGTGGAGGAGGCCTCAAGCCACAAAGTCTCTGTAAGAGACAATCCTGAAAGGAGGAGGCCTCAAGCCACGAAGTCTCTGTAAGAGACAATCCTGAGTGGAGGATGCCTCAAGCCACGAAGTCTCTGTAAGAGACAATCCTGAGTGAAGGATGCCTCAAGCCACAAAGTCTCTGTAAGAGACAATCCTGAGTGGAGGATGCCTCAAGCCACAAAGTCTCTGTAAGAGACAATCCTGAGTGAAGGATGCCTCAAGCCACAAAGTCTCTGTAAGAGACAATCCTGAGTGGAGGATGCCTCAAGCCACAAAGTCTCTGTAAGAGACAATCCTGAGTGGAGGATGCCTCAAGCCACAAAGTCTCTGTAAGAGACAATCCTGAGTGAAGGATGCCTCAAGCCACGAAATCTCTGTAAGAGACAATCCTGAGTGAAGGATGCCTCAAGCCACGAAATCTCTGTAAGAGACAATCCTGAGTGAAGGATGCCTCAAGCCACGAACTCTCTGTAAGAGACAATCCTGAGTGAAGGATGCCTCAAGCCACGAAATCTCTGTAAGAGACAATCCTGAGTGAAGGATGCCTCAAGCCACGAAATCTCTGTAAGAGACAATCCTGAGTGAAGGATGCCTCAAGCCACGAACTCTCTGTAAGAGACAATCCTGAGTGAAGGATGCCTCAAGCCACGAAATCTCTGTAAGAGACAATCCTGAGTGAAGGATGCCTCAAGCCACGAACTCTCTGTAAGAGACAATCCTGAGTGGAGGAGACCTCAAGCCACGAACTCTCTGTAAGAGACAATCCTGAGTGAAGGATGCCTCAAGCCACGAAATCTCTGTAAGAGACAATCCTGAGTGAAGGAGGCCTCAAGCCACGAAATCTCTGTAAGAGACAATCCCGAGTGGAGGAGGTCAAGGGGACACCCACAGTTCGTCGCATAAGGCATTGGTCATATTATGGTTATTTTTCATTTGCTCTACAAAATGGACTTTTATTCCATTTGCAATCAAATGAACTCAGAAAATTATCAAATTAAAGAAAAAAAAAAGACGAAATTGGAGAGCGGCGATAAATTAAATACATATCGTCTTTTTTGTAAAAGAAAACTACGATCGTGTATCATTTTGGTCGATCTTGGATTTTTTAGGAGTCCATCTTAGGAAATTTGAAATTTCCTACTGTTCACCCTGTCACTCAGTTACCTAATTCACCTTGGCTTTCATAATTCGATATATCTTTCCCATTATCTCTTACCTTTTTTTATTCCTTTTTTTTTCATTTCAATCCCCAAAAAAGTTAAGAAAACCTTCATTTAGGTATCCAGTCGCCTCGTCTCAATAATTTTGATGCTCGAGAGTTCAGCCATTAATGTTGGACGCTGTACGATATGTTTACCTCTAAGCACATGCGCACAACGCCCCCCTCCACATATTTGAGCTTTTCCGAATATTTTCCTACACCAAGTCCATCAAAGTACGTCTCGAGACGCAGTTCGGTATTGAATTGCGATAGACTACTGAATTGCTCGTTACTTTTTCACCACTTGGTAATTAGATACCAAACGGTTGAGGGCACGCAACTTTTGGTACTGTCAGGAGTCACATAAATGAGTCGTGAAGCTATTGCTTAGAATAAAACTAGGTCGATGCAAGAAAAGTTTGAAAAACATCGTAGTGTGGGTCTTGAGGTCTGTCTCCGTATTTCCCCATTCACCTATATTCTCTGCACACTTGATGCTCATTGTGGGTAAAGGAGTCAGTGGAGTATATACGTCGCTCTCGGTTAACGCGAGGGTTACGTTCTTGGAGAGGCCGTGAAAAATCATTTTCACGTAATTTACACAAAAAAATTCAGTATAATACATGTAATCCAAGAAAACGTGTAAACCAAGAAGCAATACTTCCATTTATTATATCTTGTTCAGTTGTTCTTAAAAAGAATCTTGATTTAAAATCTCTTAAAAAGAGAAATATGTACCTGTATCCGATAGGCTCCATTTCTTGTAGTGTTTCGGATGTCTGATTATTTTCTTTCAAATGCTCCAGATATATTTCATACTTTGGATTTGTGGTCATGATTATTAACCCTGCTTTGTGCAATTGTTACGAAGTGCTTGGTGCAACGCTTAGGAAATTTCTACTTATTAACTGCCTTTTCTTGTTCTAACGAAATAGGCATTCATAATGGTGATAATGGTTGTAATAATGATGATAATGGTTGTAATAATGATAATGATAATAATAATAATAATAATAATAATAATAATAATAATAATAATAATAATAATAATAGTAATAATAATAATAATAATTCTAATAATAATAATAATAATAATAATAATAATAATAATAATAATGATGATGATGATGATGATGATAATAATATCAATAATGATAATAATAATAATAATAATAATAATAATAATAATAATAATAATAATGATAATAATAATAATAATAATAATAGTAATAACAATGACAATAATAGTATTAATAGTGATTATAATAATAATAATAATAATAATAATAATAATAATAATAATAATAATAATAATAATAATAATAATAATAATAATAATAATAATAATAATAATAATAATAATAATAATAATAATAATAATAATAATAATAATAATAATAATAATAATAATAATAATAATAATAATAATAATGATAATAATAATAATAATAATAATAATAATAATAATAATAATAATAATAATAATAATAATAATAATAATAATAATAATAATAATAATAATAATAATAATAATAATAATTATAATAATAATTATTATTATTATTATTATTATTATTATTATTATTATTATTATTATTATTATTATTATTATTATTACTATTATTATTATTATTATTATTATTATTATTATTATTATTATTATTATTATTATTATTATTATTATAATTAGTATAGTATTTCCATGTGAAACTGGCCGGTGGGGTTGTGGCGGCTTTGGGATCAGCCCATTGCCGTCTCGATAGAGAAGGCCTGACAGCTTGCTGGATTCTTTGCCGATGAGTCATCTAAGTAAGGCCGAGTGTGTCCCGCGCTCTCCAACTACAATGTTATTTTTTGTTTGTTTTAATGCATATTTTTGTGTTATATATATTTTTTATATGTGATAAATAAAGGTTTTCCAACATCAATATATTATAAACATCATCAAACTAGACCTAAAATAGAGGAAAATAAATAAGATATTGTATAAGGAGAGGGAGAAATATTCACACAAAATATTATATAAATACATTGACAGTCGTAACTGGGTAGACTCCTTGTATTTTGATTTGTCACCGTTTCTAAATATCTCTTTTTGACATTCATAACGCTGTCGTTACAATTACTATATTCACCAAAGCCGATCCTCTATCCCTATACTATTATAGGCAACTCAGTCACCTGCTATCTGGCAACTACAAGTTACATAGAGGCACTATAGAGTGCACCACCGTTGAGTGGTGAATCTCAGTCTCACATTTCGAGGCCATATATTATAAACGTAAGCTATTTCATTGCTATTATACGATAATATCTTCTTAAAAAATATAACGATAAAGTATACAATGTTAACACTGAAATCCATGTGGCCATTATATGAGTAAATAATTTGTCCCAGGAACGGACATGGTATAAAGTGGATTGTAGTTGCGAGATAGCAGCTGACTGAGTTGCCTAGTATCGGGATGGAGGATCGGCTTGTTGAATATAGTAATTGTAACGACAGCGTTATGAATGTCAAAAAGAGGTATTTATAAACGGTGACAAAGTAAACTAATAGGAGTACCCAGTTAAAACTGTCAATGTATTTATATATTTTCTGTGTGAATATTTCTCCTCCTTATACTATATTTTATTTATTTTCCTCTATTTTATGTCTAATATGATGATGTTTAGAAGATATTAATGTTGGAAAATTTTTATTTTTCACTGGAAAAATATATTTTTCACAAAGATATGCATTAAAACACACACAAAAATTTTTTTAGTTGGAGAGCGCGGTACACTCTCGGCCTTACTTGAATGACGCACACTTTGAGATGTCAGGCCTTCTCTATCGAGACGGCAATGGTCAGCCCCGCCTCGCACCTTACCACACACTCTCAACACCTCTCACTTCCTCTCATATGTCAGCTATTTACTACCTCTAAATGAATTTAATTAAATAATTGGATAATCCTATAAGGTTGTCTCGTTTCTAGGATGATAACAAAGATTTTGTATAAATACCACGACACCTGGCAGCGTTGGAATACAACGTTGTCAAGTGTCGTGGTATTTATACAAAATCTTTGTTATTATCCTAAAAACGAAACAATCTTAACATTATATGACCTTATTGGATTATCCAATTATTTAATTAATTTAATTTTAAGGTAGTAAATAGCTGACATACGAGATGAAGCGAGAGGTTTTGAGTGTGTGTGGCATGTTGCGGGGCGGGGTTGACCCCGCAGCCGCCACCACCCCACCGGCCAGTTTCACATGGAAATACTGTATTAGTAGTAGTACTAGTAGTAGTAGTAGTAGTAGTAGTA